>NC_057798.1:574812483-575027633 GCF_018294505.1 Triticum aestivum
AAGGAGATTGTTAAGTGTGAGTGTGTGTTTTACCCATCCAGGCGGAAGTTATGTGCACACAAGAGGAGAATGATTCGATGTGGCGTTAGGATTGAGGGTAATTAACTACGTATGGAGACATAGAGACCTTGAACGTGCATGTGTGAGAGGTATACATGTATACGTGGGATGTGTGTGTGTGCACGCGCGCATGATCGAGATAAATGAAGAAGACATAAGTCATAAGATCAACGACATGAGAGAGACGGATCAGTATGACAATATGCATGCATGTGAGAATGCAAGGAAGAAGGACCGACAATTGAGCATGTGTTTTTGTCTTTAAGAGATAGTGGAGTGGGCTGGAGCATGCATCTATGGCAAGCAGAGGGAGTGAGGCACAACGATTGTGCAAAAGAGATCAACCTATAAATGCATATGTATGGAGAGACATATATAGTGTGGGTGACAGGAAGCAAGACTCCGTGCGAGAAAGAAATGTTGACGGAGAAACTACAGATAGATACAGATATGGAGATACTAGCTAGAGGGACATCCGCTAGTTTGGGTGTTGGACATGACCGCCGGGTGGTTCAGAGGGTGAAGTTATATATGTGTGTGAGAGGGCACTTGACTGCATGTAGATAGAAATATATGTAGCGTGCATGATAGGAATCAAGAGCGAGGGTGAGAAAGAAGGTTGATGGAGAAACAGATAAATAGAAAGATAAAGATGCTAGCTAGTGTGCGTTAGAGATAGGAGTCGAGTGGATCAGAAGGCTGAGTTATGTGTGTGGGTGTGAGAGAGATAGAGAGAGGGTGCATGTGAGTCACATACAAACAAATATCAGAGAGAAATGAGATCCCAAGAGACGGAGTTTTGTGTCTGCGAGAGAGAAAGATATTTCACAACGAGAGTGATAGCTAGAGAGACATATGAGGGAACGCAAGATATCTCTAGGGAGAGAGAGTGTGTGTGAGCGACATACAAGAGAACAATGGAGAAATATGAGACCCTGGGAGACAGAGTTTGTGTTTGTGTGTGAGAAAGAGATATTTAAGAGGAAGAGTCATAGGTTCTCATATCTAAGGAGCGAAAGACATCTCTGTATGAGTGGTGTGCGAGTGGCACACATGGGAATAGTAGAGAGAAATGAGACCCCATGAGACAAAGTTTTGTGTTTGTGTGAGAGAAAGAGATTCCACATGCAGATCATAGTCAGAGACACATAACAGGGAGCGAGATATACTTAGAGAGAGATAGAGTGATGAAGGTCGAGGGAGAGAGTACCGTCAGTGTGTTACGAAGATAAAAGATCATTGTCGACATACAGGTAGCACGAGAGATACATGAGAGACGATGAACGCGTATAGGTCCAGAGAGATAGTCCTATATAAGCATGAGTGATAGCTATATGATACGAAAATCTGGTTTAAAGGGGATTCAAATATTTAAACTGGAGATCACGACATCGATAATATCATAACGCAAATTGGTGTATCAAACATACATATTCATTTGAATTTGGGCACACGTGTAATGTTATATGGTTTATCAATATTGGTGATCCATAGATTCTTTAATTACAAACAATGCATGGTTTATATGCAATTAGTGTCTAAATGGGATTACACTATATGTTGCGTGTGTGAAACACATTATACATGTTTGAGAAGTAAAAAAACAGGATGAAACACACATTAATTGGAGATAGTTAGCGAGGAATGCATACATTGGATTTCAACATAAAGTGGTTTCAAATATTTGAAAATCCAAATTGATGGATACAACCTTATGAATCTGAGATCATGCCATTTGTAAACCATATTTATGTATAAATGGTGTTGTGCTTTTGAAAGTATATATAGAAAAATGATGTATATAGAATGTAATTCCAATTGAAAATGGATCCCACTCGGAAAAAAAGAATACAAACGGGATTCCAATTGAGTTGGCATGGTAAACGTGCACTCTACAAAATTTGAACGAAGCGGGGAAAGTTGCAGTAACCACCCCAAACCAAAATCTGTGAGATGGAAATTACTATTGCCTATCGCTGCCACGCAAAGCCTATCTACTGGATTTCTATAGGTTTTGGTAGGGGTAGGTTTGTAATTTCACCCAAACGTGACGTAACCGCCTCTCACCCGGATTCATACACGGTGGGCGCTAAAACACAGTGTGTCCTTGGCCAAAATTGACTCCCTCCCCGATTCATATTCATACATGGTGGGCGCCAAAAAGAAACTCTCATCGGCAAATATTCGGTGCATGCGAGATTACCGTCCTATCCCCAACCGACTAATATTGCTGTGATGTAGTAGAAATTTGAAACGGGGGCTAAGTTTGTAAATTTCCTTGCATTTGAGACAAGCGCGCCCTGAATACATGGTTCCTCCCTTCCTCTCTACCTTCCTTTTCCCCATTCGTACTCCGTGGGCACCAAAACACCCTCTCCACCCCACCCTCCTCCTTCCACCGCCGTCTGCCACCCCATCCACCACCGTCCTCCTCCACCATGCGGGAGCTGATACGCCGCCACCGCCGTCCATTACAAGAGATCGACCTCTCTCATCCACGGCTTCGGACCGGGATCCTTGCATCCCGTCCTCTAGCTTCATCCCCGCCGTCGTCCACCTTGCCGGCGCCGCTCCTACGACCGTCTCGTCCACCGCACCCCGCCGCCACTGTCTACCCTCCTAGATCTGCTTCCACACTGCCGACAGCCATCGCTTCCGCAACACCGTCAAATTCTCAGCAGATGCGTACACGGCGCCGCACCAAAGGCGATACTCTTTCGTATCTGCTCAACTTATTCATCGCAACAAGAAAATAGATCGCCACTGCTTTACTCTGATTTCTTGTCTTGGTTGCGAAGTTGCCTTTATCCGGTTTGCACCTTCAGATCCTCCGTGGCACACTCAACACTATACTCCCAATGCTTATGGTTTTCCCCTTTTATATTCCATGGTAGTTAAATCACGGTAGACTAAATTTCAAAATTGGGTCAGTCGATTTTTCAGAGCTCGCCGGAGTTCGCCGGTGCGAACGAAGGGCTTTAGGTGGTTGTGGGGCCTCGACAAACGAAGAAAAATCAACGCGGGTGGGGGTTGGGGCGGGGGTGGGTTGGGGGTGGCGGAGGAACATAGGTGGTGGGGGACGATGGTGCGGCTGGCGACCCGTGCGGTGTTCTGTATGGGAAGAATCAAAGACGAGGAAGAAGAAGGGTTAGGAGACATAGGATCTTCATCCAAACCGCCTGAAATGGTCAAGAGACAGCTGGGAGTTGCATTCTTAATGCGCTCTAGTACATCATGTGTGGGCACTGCGGAACCAACATTTTATTATCCAAATTCTTCTTGCTCTTCTTTACCATGTTCCTCTTCCGTTCTTCTTTAATATGTACTCTCTCTGTTCCTAAATACAAGTCTTTGTATAGATTCCACCATGGACTACATATGGAGCAAAATGAGTGAATCTACACTCTAAAATGTATTTGGATACATCTGTATGTGATCCATAGTGGAAATCTCTACCAAGACTTATATTTTGGAATGGAGGGAGTATGATAGTTGTACTATATGTTCCTTGTACTGAAGATGAGCAGGGACATTTGCAGTGTAGAGGTCTATACGGTCGGTTGTGATGGACACTTTGAGCCTCTTTGATTCGTAGGATTTTGTAAACATAGGAATAGGATTTGTAGTGACCTGCCCACTTGAATCCTATAAGAATAGCAAGGAAATGCGGGGAGCTGTGTCGCCTTTGAGAGTAACACTGATATTAACAGTACCGCACCTTCACTTGAAGAGAGCTAGTATCCGAAGCCTTTCTAGCCGTACCGGCAATACTAGCACATATATTCCAGTAAGTTACACTTTGCTGATTTTACTCTGATGCTTAAGGTTTCCCGTTATATCTACATTATGACCGTGTAGCTGCTTTGTGCCGCACTAGCAGCAGTCCACTCTTGAAGCTAAACACTGCAATGACTTACAAAATTGGCACCAAGGCATTGAGTTCCATTCTGGATGCAATGAAACTCATACGCTCCCCACCTGTTGACTCTTGTTCAGAATATGATCCTAATGACTCTTGTTCAAAATTGCCACATATAGAGAGACAGCGTGGAATTGCATTTCTTTGGGCGCTGTGATCCATCATGAGTGGGCAACCAACATTGTATGCAATGAAGCGGAACCTCAAGAATATGCTTCCTCTTATGTTCTTTAACATGTTCCTCTTTGTTTATTTTGTATTTAGTACGCACAGTATGTTCCTTGTCAGGAAGGGGCGTAGGGACATCTGCAGTCAACAGTTGATAGAGCTGGCCTGTACATGATCGATATGCTTTCAATTACTAGCGGCAATACAACACCATATTTTCAAGCCAGTTCCACTTTCCCGATTTATTTATCGTGGTTATGGCGTACCCCTGTTATGTACACTATGATCTGCCTAGTTGATGTGTGCTCTTGTTATCATGGTTTGGCAATAAACTCTCTATACAGTATATTATGAACCTATGATCTGCCAACTATCCTTACTTCTAGAGCCTATTTTTTTGTGTACTTGTGCCAGATTATATAAATGCACGCACCATATTACAGCACACATCAGCTCTCTCATCAGAATCCAGTGATAGCACACAATTGTTTACAGGGGCGCCCCTATATTAGAATATCATCTGCATGACAAAAATAATCTCACAACTATTGATGTTTTCATGGTTCTCAGATATTATACACAATTACAGTGAATATCAGAATCCATGCATCAGAAGTCAAACACTGCAATGACTTACAAAATTGGCACCAAGGCATTGAGTGCCATTCTGGATGCAATGAAACTCATACACTCCCCACCTGTTGATTCTTGTTCAGAATATCATCCTAATGACTATTCTAACCTCGAGGAGTCAAAGGAAGATGGCCTGTCCTGTTCACCCATCAAGGCGCCTGTTCTAATTTTGCAAGGTTTTATTGATTGCACGTATCTTGCATATGTTGTCTTGCATTTCTTCTACTTTGTTGCACCGCCATCTGCTTAGTTTACTCATCATATAACTCGAGATGCCATGCCCATCCATTATCAATACATATTCCATAATTCATCATACCATGTTTTTACACTCAAATGTTGTTCTTGTGCATCAAACATCAAAAAGGAAGAGGGTGATTGCGGAACCTGAAGGAGCACCAGCAAAGTCCTTGAAAAACATGGTGGTGCCGGAGAAATCAGACAACGCCCCACTTATATTGGCTGTACAACCAGTGACCCCAAACATAGGACCGGCTCCAGCAGACTATACCCATACTTCACTGGCCACACCACTAGCCCCACCACACAGGACCTACACTCCAGCAAAAGGTATACCGATTTCATTTGCCATAGCACCAGCCGTACCACAGAAAAATCCCACTCCAGTAAAAAGTACAACAAGTCCATCGGCCGAAGACCTATCCCAACTGCAGAGACGGCCAATTCTTGCAGATTGGAACGCCATTCCATTTATTCCCAGTTTAAAAGACAATGCTTTCAATGTTGTTAGGGACAACGTGCATATATTCCCATGATGGGAAGATTATAGTGAAGACAAACACCATTTTCACATCTTCCTATCCAACTTACGTGTAAGTGCTATTATTCATGGTTATTATTTTCCTGTTTTCTGCTGATTGAACAAATCAATGATTTACATTACATTATTGTAACTAGGCGAGGGTCAATCTGGATAGTCATGACGAGCAAAGCTTGCTTGTGCTTTTCAAAGGAAGCATTGCAGCAGTATCGGTGTTACCTGAGGAAATCACACTTTGATGGCAAGTCTATAAACGAATTTCCGGTGAAGTCTCCTGTGCTAAATTTAGAAAACATTGAAAGGAAAAACCTTGTTATGCATTGGTCTCGTTCCCAAAGATGAGGTATAGTCTATGAAATCACATGACAATTTGAACTTCTACTTTTCCGCATGTGCCTTATGGATCTTTTTTGCTGGAAATTTGCTCGAAGAAGAATTCCGGTTTGAAAAGAACGACATGATATGGCAAATATGCTGCCCGCTGCTTTGCTCTTGTTAGTACCTGTTGTCCTGTATCACTGTACTTGCATACATACCTGGTTCATTATGTGACAGCAGTATGCATGATAGCTTGCTTATCAATTGTTCGCTCCAAATTATCTGATCTGTATGAATGGTTACATTAGTGTAGAATATATCCAATGCCAATGAATTTTTTTAGCTCTGCATTGTTCTTGTAAGTGCATGTTGTCCTTTATCTGTGTACTTATATTGACAGGTAGTTGTTCATGTACCATCACTCTGCAGCTTATTTTCCTTTGCCCTCCATTTTCTACACATCAGATCTATATTTACTCTTACCATAAGGTTGCTACTGAAGAAGTTTAGCTGTGCATTGCTCTTGGCTGTGCCTTTTGCCTGTATCACTGCACATACATTGATAGCTACTTGGTTATGTAGCATCACTCTTCATCTTATCTTAAATATTCTCCATTTTTTGTATATTATCACATCTATATTTACTCTTAACAAAATGTAGAATAAAGGCAATGCTTATGAAGAAGATTCTATGGTAAACTTCTTGAATCCCCCCCATCAGCATGGACAAGGGATTTATAGAGCCTGTCTTCACCAGTAATGTAAGTTTGTCCTTCTCAAGCCTTCAAACTTTGTTGTGTATATTTGGTTAGGCATGACTGCGACAGCTGTTTATTTTTGGTGTTTGCATCAAATTGCATGTTTAAAGTTTATTATGTAGTTCATAAACAAAAGTTTATCCTTCTCAATTTAAGTTTTCAGTTGTACAACCAAGTTCCTTCTTCATAGCATGTAAATTAAACTATACATAGCAAGTGATCTTCTTTTGCACTGCATGTATGCTTCTGTTCTTGATCCGTAATCCAGTGGTGTGGTGAACCTACCCACTACAGCACAATGTCATATTCTGCAATGTCTTAACTATGAACAATGTCATATCATTCTACAATTATTTAAACCGTCTCTTTATTTGCTAATCCGAAATGGGATAAATTGATAGCACACTAACCATTGATACTTATGAGTTGTTGATCTATAATCCAGTGGTGTCGTGAAGCTGCCAACTCCTTCACAATGTCATTTCCTGCCATGTCTTGACCTGAACAATACCATATTGTGTTAATGCAATTTTAAACTGTGTCACTTTATTCGTCAGTAAGAAATGTGATGAATTGTCAGCACTGATACTTTTATGTGCAAAACCTATCATCTGTCTGCTTGTTTATCTTTTAGAGTGAGGAGGATATAATAAGTGTTAAACAAGCGCAGTCTCGTCAGCTTGCTCAGCTGCTTGCGCTGCAGCTCCCCAGCAGGGCTAACCTTTCTTGAACTCTATTGAAGTGCTGTCAGTTTTGTATATTATTTTGTCGGCGTGTTTATTTGCACTGGTGGCGATCTTTCATGCCAGTGTATGTAATCTGCTGTCTGCTTGTGCTTTATTATCATAGTGGCGAACTTTGATGCCCAGTGGATGTAATATGCCGTAATTTCTTTACTCCCTCCATTTCTTGATGTAAGGTGTATAGATTTTTGAGAAAAAACTAAAATATAAGGTGTATTGCGTTGCACCACCTGTCTAGATGATGTTTTTAGGGATTTGATTACATTTCCTTATATTAGGCAAGCTCCTCTATTTTCTCATGTCAATTAGTTAGGTGTAATCTCGTCCAAAACTTGTGAAATTTTCCCTCCATGTGCGTTCTTTAATTTCGGTGCCAAAAACTATACACCCTATATTTAGGAATGGAGGGAGTATTGTATAGTCCAGGTTTTTTCTTATTCACGATGCTGCATTTTACTGTATATATATCCTGTCTTCATAGTAAACCGGCCAAACCGCAAAATTACGGTACATAATCGGGCCGTCATGCAATCACGATGTATGATCTGCATCATGGGCCCCGTCATCTTGGTCCGTTAAAATGCCTAAATGTAAACTAGCCCACTAGTAGATTCGGGCATTTAATAGACCGAGTAAACCGCCGGCCCTCTTTTCGCAAGAAAACTCAATGGGCTTTTAGGAGGCTGAGAAGTAGGTTGGGCCTGAAACATGCCGAACAGCTCACGAGCCAGCAGCAGCCCGAAATGGAACCTGGCCCATGATTGTGTGAATCAAATCACGGGCTTTTAACAGGCCAAAATTGTCTTGGTCCTTGTTTGGCCAAATCAGATTATCGGCTGCGAGCAGGACGGATGCAAACCAGACCGTAGTCAGGCCCAATTATATGACGGGCTTTTAACATGCCGAAATTAATATAGGGCCGAAATGTTAAACGGGCCCTTAATAAGCCAAAACTAATATCAGGCCGAATTACTAAATGGGCCTTTAGCAAGTGGGCCCAAAAGCATAGCATCCAGTTGACGGGTCGAGTCTGATATGGGCCATAATTTAGCCCAAAGCCTCTTAAAGGGTAGGACCTGATCTGGGCCATGATTTGGCCCAGAATGTAGTAGGCTTTTAATGGGCCTGATCTCATATGGGCCATTATTAGGCCCGGAACACGGCAGGCCATCAATGAGCCGGATCAAATATGGGTCGGCATTTGGCCCAAAACATGGCAACCAGTTAATGGGCCGGCCTACTAGGGTCCTCCAAATCTTTTGGGCCTACAGTTGGGCCGGCCCATTAATGTCGGCGAAATCTCATGGGCGTTTAGTTGGGCCGGCCCATTATGATCCGCAAGAATCTTGTCGGCCTTTACCTGGGTCGACCCATTATGGCACACAAAAATCTTGTGGGCCTTTACCTGGGCCGGCCCATTATGGCCCGCAAAATCTTGTGGGCCTTTTGCTGGGCCAGCCCATTATGGTCCGCAAAATCTCGTGGGCCTTTAGCTGGGCCGGCCCATTATGGTCCACAAAATCTTGTGGGCCTTTAGTTGGGCCAGCCCATTTAAACTTGATGGGCCGGTCCACGTGTAAACATGTAATCGGCGCGTCTCACCCATTGGATGAGTGACACCTGTGCCGACGCGGACCTGGCACATGTCTCCTCCAGCCAATGATGATTTTACACGTGGAAAATCCCCATTGGTCGGGGCTGTTAACGGGTTATCGGATCCAAAACCCGCCCGATAGATTAACCGCGTTCCGTTACGGTGGATGCCACCTGTCGGTCAGCCTTGACGAAAGCACTTCTTTGACGCGCGATTTATCGTCATGGAAGTGGACACTTCCGTGATGATAATTTTGGTAATGTCATGGAACACTTCTACGACAGCACAGGTATGACTATCTTGATTCTATCATAAAATTGTCATGGATGTACATGCATGAAAAAAATGCGACCTACTATGACAAACACGTATCATCATGGAAGTGTATTTTGTTTTGTAGTGTAGGGCCTGCCCATAACAGGCAAATGTGGCTGCACTGGAAAGAAAAGCTCGATTTGGTGGCACTATGACTTGATCCCATTGATGATGGAGGAGGTTTGTTATTAAGTCATATTATTAACTTCTCCATCATCCATCATCATGCAAGCATTTTTAACATGAATGCAACAACTAGCATGCAACATACAATGCTTTAATAAAATACCACGCTTCTCAAGTGAACAACTATAGTACAAAGAACATGACAACACCAAGTACTAGCATATCAACAGTGTATTACAATCATCATAACATTTCATAACGATGACATGAAAATAAAGTAGAGTAGTGACATGGCATTATCAATAACAATATTCTAATTATCATGGCGGAAGATATCATGAAAACACAAGCATGCATGTTAAGCATAACGGAATAACTGCAAACGAAAACGAGAAGGAACAACTACAACTACACACACAAGGTGCAAGCAAAGTCAATATGCAAGTTTGGGGCTCATGATAAGAGGTTGGCTTGCTTGGGGGTCGACAAATACTCCGGGAAGAAGTGTGAAACGATCGCGGAAAGATTTGCCGCAAACAGTTCTCTCTCGAAGGGAGCTGTTTACGGACGAGGACAAAATGGTCATTTTCAGAATGTGCAAATATCCAGACAATGGTCCCATCGAAAATGGTTCGTCGAACAGAGAAATTGAGCGTTGGAATCACGTCATTCGGAGTTACCGGTAAAAAGATACGGACATTTAAAGCTCAGGGACTAGTCTGTAAAAATATTTCTACAAACAGGTCCCTGGTAGTTTAAACAGAACGCGTCTTTTCCAAGAATATGTTTTCAACGCAGGGAAACGGCTTCGCGACGAGGTGCTGCCACTTATCCACGCTGGCAGGACCAGTCAACATGGCAGAGGTGGGGCCGGGCGCCAGGGTCGCTGCCAGGTGGGGTCAGGGCAAGGCGCGGGGCCCGCGTGGCCAGGTCAACGCCTCTGCCTGGCTGTCTCCTTCTCCCCACACGGGCGCGCGACCAGCCGAAGTAGGGGACCGCCCCGACGGTGATTTCCGGCGAATCCGGCCACCGTAGACGACGGTCGACCCACCCACGAGTTCAGGAGCGAGAGGAGCATCCTGTGGTGGTCTCCGTTGCTGGCGATGAGCACCGGAGAGGGAGCCACATGGCTTGCGGTGGAGAAGGGCTTCGGCCTCCGACAAGGTAGGTGCTCCAGTGGGGGAGGCAAGGGGCTGAGGCTATGGGGAGGTTCGCCGGAGCCTGAGGGATACAGTGGTGGAGGTGGAATGGAGGGACAGGCGTGGCATCGCCAGAATCGAGCAGAGCCTGAGGCGGCGGCCACGTGATGGGGGTCGGGGAATGGCTTTAGGAGGATTTGAGGAGCGTGGGGAGGCATAGAGGAGGGTGGAGAAGCTGCTGAAGCGCTCGAGGGGGTCGCGGGTTCTTTATATAGCTGGGGCGAGGTGTGGCCGAGCCGAGTGTCGTCGGGAAAGTCCGGCCAACACTCTGGCGGCCACAGCGGTCACGGGGAGGCGCGGGAAGCCGATGAGGGGGAAGCGGACGCGTCGCAGAGGCTCACAAAAACGAGCAGAGCTGGAGGACAAGAGGAGGAAGCGGACACCGGCGAGGAAGAAGACGAGCTCACGGGCGCGCACTGTGCGGCCATTGGAACGGATGGCCGGAAAATAAAACGGAGGGGGCTAGAGGTCCATGGGGAAGAGGACGCCACGGTGGTGCTGTAGGACATTAATGGCGAGGCCAGAGACGGTCGGAGCAGCGCTGCCAACGAGAACAGTGGCTAGACCACTGTTTTGGCTGGGTGCCCTCGTGGTCACCATGGACAAGGCGCGCTCTGAAGTTTTTACTGATGCCAGGTCATGTCTACCACGTAGTCCTTCTAGAGGGGAGTATTACCACGGTAAAGAAACAGGCAAAGACAAAGGGAGCTGAGTAAACTAAGCTCCACAAGTTTGTTGTAGCAAACTTGACCACATCCTAGAGTAAAACTAGAGAGGTTAAATGGTAAACTTGTTGTCTGGTAGGCTTAGGGTAGCAAGGACTACGGTCCTGGGAATTATGAGGCCATTAGGACAATTATTTAACATAGTTGCTTTGCAACTGCTAAAATATGTCCAGAAAACAAAAGAGGAATAAACACTCACTAGGAGTGTTGGCTTCAGATATAACTTGACAAATCTTCATGATTTGGTCATAACTAGATGCTGTAAAAAGATCACACCAAATGGACTTACCAAATTGGTACTTGGTTTACAAGCATCACTTCTGACCAGAAACTTGGGAAAATTCTAGGAAAATATTAGCTAAATTAAATTAGCCAAAATCTTGGGTAGGTGTATTATATGGATAGGATAAGGCTTGGAATTATTTTCAGCCATAATGGAGCAATATAAAATATACTTGCTTCACAAACTGAAAATTTCGACAGAACACAAGAATTGCTACTGTGCTCACATGGCTCGATGAAATGAGCTGAATTTGGTTGGAGGCTAATTATTTGGGAGACTTGAGACGATGGAAAATTTTCATCCCATTTGGAAACTCCATGAAGGTACTTTCTTCACAAAGTTGTATTCTGGTCAGAAACGTTGAAAAATTGCACAGGGGGCTAGGATGATTGAATTAAGCTCATCTTTGGTATCCATGGGTGATTTATCAATATTAATCGCCCTGCCAACTTGCAGCTCAAATGGAATTAGGAATAAAGAACTTCCTTTGCAAAATTTCAGAGAAGACAGAAACTTGCATTGGATCATGTTCCCAATTTTTGATCTGTGTAACATGAGATGAAGATGGAACTAGGGATTATATAGCAAGGACAAGCTCCACAATTTATGTGGGAATTTTCTCTACTATAAAAATAATAGTTCATTTAGAAAATGGCAGAATTGGAATATTGGCATTAAATAAGAAAAGGCAATTTTCCTTATTTATTTATGGCCAATATAATTGCCAGACCTTGGATTAGGCATAATTATGAACTCCACCAATTCACATGAATTTAGGAGATGGCTAGATTTGCCTTTGGATTTTATTCCTCAGAAAGACAAGAAAAGGAATAAATCACAATTCAAAAATATTGCATGGGACTTGGCAATATTTTTGCATATCCAAGGTTTAAAAGGATAGGAGGGTCTCTAGGAACATATGGGATGATCAACAGATCAAGGAAAATGATGGCTCCTTTGTTATCACAAAGGCCACATTCAAATTCCAAAAATTTGGAATTAGGATTTGAGAGGGTTTAAGATGATGCAACTGAGGTCTTGCCCACTGAAAAAGATATGAGCAAGTTTTGAAAGGTTGGAAATGACAGGAATTCTCAGGGTCATCCAACAAGCTCAGAAGAATGATTTTGAAAATGAGTGCCAGGAAGGAATAAAAACACAAAAATTGATAACCCAATTTTGGGGCTGTTACATTTTCCTTGGAGCGACTGTGTGGGATGTATATACGAACAAAAACGTTTACGGAGACTGACTGTGTGGGATGTACTTACGACCGGAAATGATTTCGCCTGTATAATTTTATTTTTTAGCACTACTGTACGTATAACCATATTTGATCGCTCGCCGGTCGCACACGACCTCATTTTGCCGAGCGTGTGTGCCAGGAGGGCATATCCCCGATGGTTTCTGGTTCGTGTGGGAAGGACCCCCCTATCGCAGTCACTCACTAGGTGATAGTTCACCACGCCATCGCGGAAAGGGGTTAAAAACCGTTTGTATAGCACCTCGTTGTACCAATGTGTGTCTCATAAGTTTAATTATCCAAATTTCATAGACAACCTCGTGATAAAAAAATACCTAGTACAGATGAAATTATTGGTCTTGCTAATATTGTCGTGCCTCCTACTGATCCTTTAGAACAATATTTGCTAGACCATGAAAATTATATGCATATGAATGAAAGAAATGAAATAGATGAGATATTTTTTAAACAAATGCATGTTTTCAAGCACAATTTGCCTATTGAAACTCTTGGAGATCCTCTTCCACCCAAGAGTGATCCTGTGTTTGAGCTTAAACAAGTACCTGATACTTTGAAATACGCTTATCTCGATGAAAAGAAGATATATCTTGTTATTATTAGTGCTAACCTTTCAGGGCATGAAGAAAAGAGACTATTGAAAATTCTGAGGAAGCACCGTGCCGCTATTGGATATACTCTTGATGATCTTAAGGGCATTAGTCCCACTCCATGTCAGCATAAAATCAATATGGAATCTGATGCTAAACCACCTGTTAATCACCAGCGACGGTTAAATCCTAAGATGAAGGAAGTGGTAAGAAATGAAATATTGAAGCTTCTGGAAGCTTGTATAATCTATCTTATAGCTGATAGTAGATGGGTAAGTCATGCTCATTGTGTCCCTAAAAAGGGAGGTATGACTATTGTTCCTCATGATAAAAATGAACTTATCCCATAAAGAATTATCAGTGGTTATAGAATGGTAATTGATTTTAGAAAATTAAACAAAGCCACTAGGAAAGATCATTATCCTTTACCTTTCATCGATCAAATTCTAGAAAGACTATCAAAACATACACACTTCTGATTTCTAGATGGATACTCTGTTTTTTTCCAAATACCTATGTCACAAGAGGACCAAGAAAAAACTACTTTTACATGCCCTTTTGGTGCTTTTGCTTATAGACGTATGCCTTTTGGTTTATGCAATTCTCCTGATACCTTTCAAAGATGTTTGACTGCTATATTCTCTGAGTTTTGTGAGAAGATTGTTGAGGTTTATGTCAGATTTCGGGTTCCGGCAGACCCTTGAGGTTCGAACTCTGGGGTGCGCACGAAGATCTCTCTCCTACCAACTCACGTCTCGAAGCCCCGCAAGGAATCTAGGCTAGAAAGATGAACACACAGGGGACACGAGGTTTATACTGGTTCAGGCCACCATTGTGGTGTAATACCCTACTCCAGTGTGTGGTGTGGTGGATTGCCTCAGGGGCTGATGATGAACGATACAAAGGAAGGAAGCCTCGCGAGGGATGTTCTTGTGGTGGTGGTGTTGCCCCTTCGGAAGGGTTGGTTTTTTGGATCCCCCTCATACTGTGGTGGCTAGTCCTATATATAGAGAGAGGCCCTGGTCCTCTTCCCAAATATCAAGCGGGAAGGGCGCCAACAATTGGCCGTTTTGAAGGGGAACATCTAGTACACTTATCCTGACTAAATTTGGTCTTCGACTGTCAAAGACTCTGACGATGACGCCGTCTTGGGCTCCACGGTGAGCTCCATCCTGCCATTCTGCTGGTCTTGGTCTCGTTGAACCGAAATGGTAACCTTTGTCTGATGCCTTGGCCTGTGCTTTCCCCCTTTGTTCCAAAGGGGAAACAAGGACACTGCACAGTCGTCGCTCTTCTGGCACCCGCCTGGCCTTGGTCGTCATGGCTTGCGTCACGGGCACCTCATGGGGTACCCCTGCCTTGATCTCTCCGCCTCCTCACGAGCCCGCCTGATGAGGATGCTCCTAAGGAAGCTTCCCGTCGTCCGCCTCGCGAGGCTTGGCCCCTCGCGAGGGTCTTGAGCTTGAGCTGATGAAGCTGGGTTGCACTGGGCCTCCACTTGAGCCACGCCGCAGGCCGCAGGAAGGCAAGTCTAGGGACCCCCATTCCCAGAACGCCGACAGTAGCCCCCGGGCCCAAGGCACGCCCGGACTTGGCTTAGCAGAGAAGCAAAGGGGCAAGTGCAAAGCGCCGCGGGCCCCAACAGCCTGCGCCTTGGGCGCCGCATGGCGGTTGATTGGACGTGGGCGTCTCCGTTTTCCCATGCCCCTCATTACGTGCCCGTCTAGGAGGACCTGTGGTTGCACACTGTCATTCCCCTTTCACCGTTTGCACACTCCCTGCCCTTCCTTCTTCCCCGAGATCCAACCTCCGCCTCCTATCCAAATCGAACTCTCCCGCCTTCCCATCGCCATGGCACCAGCGAAGAAGGAAAGGGGGAAGAAGCCCGCGCCTTCGCCCTGCTCGTCTCCGGCGGCGGCCCCCGCCGTCGATCGGTCAATCATACTCAACCCCAAAGCCATGGACAAGGTCCGCTCTGCTCTTGCCTCCATCTTCAACGAGTGCGGCAGGACCAGGGTCTGACCTGCGTCCCACGCCTCCTTCGATAGGGTCGTCACGGAGGTCCGGTTCTTCGGCAATGCCCTGTGGGCAGGTCTGGTTCCCCCCTTTTCTGCTTTCTTTAATGCTGTGCTCTCCCATTATCAGATCCACATGATGCACTTGGGGCCTGAGTCCATTACTCTCCTTGCTGTTTTCGCCTTTGTTTGCGAGGTAATGGTGGGCATTCCTCCTTCCGTTGCCCTCCTGCACCACTTCTTCTATTTGCGCCTGAGTGACCCCACTCAATGCTTGGCGTGTGTGAGCTTTCTCGCCGTGCCAGAGACGGCTGCTTCTGGGATCGATTTAGGCCTTCCTCCTCCTGCGGCCAGGTTCCGAGAGCGGTGGCTTTATGTGGATGCCGGAGTGCACAGCCCCCTGCCCTCGCACCCGACCTCACCCGCTGTTCCCAACTCAGGCTAGGATCATGAGATGCTCGCGAGCCCCCGGCTTGCCTTCGTCTGGCGCTGTTTCCGGAGTTTGAGGGCGCTCGATGTGACGGCGCCCAAGGTGGTGAAGGAGTTCCATCAATGTTGCATTGCTCCTCTCCAGCACCACTCCCGTCAGATGTGGGCCTTTGCGCGGCACGAAGACCGCATGCGGCTCCAGGAGGAGGATCTGGCGCCCGAAGCGCTGAGGACGGTGCTCAGGGTCTTGACTGATGATCCTTCCCCAGGAAGCCTTCGACACGGGGCTGCGCTCTTGTATCTTTGCTCGGCCAGGGCTGATTTTGTGAGGCAGATGCCTAGCTTTGACGAGTGGTGGGCTGCCTCCGGTTGGCCTCCCGAGGCCCCGCGAGAACCCAGTTGTTGTGGTTGCTCTTCCGGTCGCCCACGGCGGTCCTGCCTCAGGTGATGGAGCGGGGAGACAAGAACCGCCGGGAGCTGAGGGGGCCGATGTCGAGATGCTGACGCCGCGAGGAGCCCCAAAGGTGGCATCCCCCGAAGCCCGTTCTGGAGCGGTTGCAGGTGAGGAGTTGCGGCCTACGGCTCCTGAGGCCGGGGCTTCCGAGGCCCCAGTAGTCCATCATGAGGCGGCGCCTGGCGACGTCCCCCAGTCCGGCTTCCTTGGCGCTGATCACCTTGATGCCTCCTCCATGCCGCAGACCGACCCTTGCGCCAAGCGCTTAGGCCGGTTCCGCGTAGACTTTGAGGCCCTCTGCAAGAGGAAGGAGGCCTCGGGTGGCGATGATCGCCCTTGCCGCCCGTTGAAGTGCAGGAAGTACTTTGCCATCGACGAGTAAGTCCTCTTCTCTCTCTGCTCCTTTACCTTACTGTTCCTGCAGCTGATTGCGGCCTTTCAGGGCCCTTCCTGCCGAGTTCGCGGAGACGGCCAAGTAGCCACCCCCAAGCTTTGTTTTCACCGCTGACCTTGGGTGCGCCGAGCTCGAGCAGCACCCCCGCCGCTGGGCCGGTCGGAGAAGTGGTCCGCCCTGCTGGGTACCTTGATCCTGCACGCTTGCTGTCCTCCCTTCACGAGCTCTCCTGGGGTACAGCTAGCTTGCCCCGCGCTCCTCCCCTGATCGTGGACGGTGACTGGCTGAAGTCGGTCTTGAGTTCCTCCTCTGTGGACGGACCGGCGCCAGGCTGGACCCCTGGCGAGGTCCGTCCGGCGATTGCTAGGGCGCCATCCCCCAGCCCCGCGTCGGGAGGGGGCATGCTGCCTCAGGGCTCTCCGGAGAGGATGACACGGAAGATGTGCTGAGGCGCGCTCGGGAGCGCCGCGCCCTTCGTCAAGAGTTCCTTCAGAAGGCGGCGGATGCGGTGAGCCAGCTCTGCGCGGAGCTTGCTAGCGAGGATGCGTGCCTGGAGGCCGAAGGCCTGCGCCTTGCTGAGGAGAGTCGCAAGCTGAAGGTGGCCGTCGTCCTTGCACGTCACCAACGTGACCTTGAAAATACGTAGGCCGAAGTGTCGCTGGTGGACTCGCGGGAGGCCTGCTCCCAAGCCGTCGAGGAGGCTCTGGAAGCAGACCGACGGTGCAAGGCTGTAGAGGAGCGTGCGTGGGAGCTCCAAGCCTGGACCAACTCTCTGGAGAGGCAAGTGGAGCTGCGCTAGGCGGCCCTTGTGTTGCTGAAGGGGGCTCCCGTCAACCAGGCGGAGCTCCTGAGGCGCGAGGAGGCATTGGCACTGGGGGCCGCTGAGCGCAACCTTGACCTTGAGCGGTTGGAGACGAGGGAGCGCCTGGTGACCCAGGCGGAGTATGACGTCGCCGTGCGGGAAGCCCGAGTCCAAGAAGAGGTCGACCGCCGCATGGCGGAAGCTCGCCCGAATCTTTAGCGCGAGTACGAAGGGAGGTTGGAGCTGATTAGGGCCGAAGCTGAGGGTAGGACCACTGCCCTTAGGGCCAAGCTGGCTGAAGTGACGCGGCGTGCGGATTCCTCCGCAGCCGCCCTTGGTGCAGCGCAGGCGGAGCTGGCCTCTTCCCGCGTCAAGCTACTTCTTCTCCAACAGAGGGTTGATGGCGCCGAGGCCGTTGCACGGCGGAATAAGGACAATATCCGTCAGTGGTAGACTCTGGAGCATGAGCATGCCCCCATGCTCCGAGTGCTCAAGGAAAGGGCCAATGCAGCCCTGGGCAACATCTGCGAGGCGGCTGTTGCCGAGCCTCATGTGATCAACTATGCTGGCAACCTCCGGTTCTTCACGGATGTGTTGACACAGCTGGAGACCCATTCTGGCAGGGCCCGTTGGCTTGTAGAGGAGAGGAGCCGAGCCTTGCTTGGGCGTGCCTTCTCCCGTGTCTTCAGCTATCTTCAGGACAGAGATCCCCACTTTGATTTCAACGCCGCCATCGCACCGGTGCCCGTAGCCATCCGGGGCGATCTGGCGCAATGGGTGGAGGACAACGTGGACGCCCTCGTCAGGGCCTTTGCATTTGATGACGATGGCGTGATCATGGCCGCCGATGAAGGTGGCGTTGTGAACGAGCCTGGCGCTGATGGAGGCGATGTCGGTAGCGGTGATGATGCCAGTGACGCAAGCGACGCCTCCGGAGGCACCCCAGAAGACACGGTGAGTAATATGTCCGATTGATCGTATGTCGCCTCCGCTGTGTACCCTGTATGAAAAAGTGTTCGGGCTCGACCCTGAAGATCGTAAGAGCATTTTGGGAGGGGAGCCCCTCATGTAAAGGTTTGCAATCAGTATCCTTGTAATCATAACATCGCGTGTGGGATTATGCTGGGCTACTGGCCCCGCGATGGGTCAGCTGACTTGTTTACCTTTCGACCCGGACGGGTCCCCAGCGAGCCTGCGGGAGCCGCAGCGCCTTGAGTGTCTTCTCAGATAACCCATTGATCCTGCGATGAGAACCTCCTGAGAGGGTGCGGCGACAGCGGTCCGGATTGTAGACGTGCTTGGCCCGGCCCGGCTCGCGAGGGGAGGCAGCTGACGCTAACTTTGGATGCAAAGCCAAAACTAGGACACGAGAGATTGCTCGAACGAGACTAAACACCCCTTCCCCAGACACACGCAAGTCTCAATCTCAAATCCAACTTAAATTCGAATCAAAGAAACTTGACAACAGAGGAAAAGGCAAAAGGCAAAAAGCCGCATCCGGCACCCAGTCTAGTCTTCGAAATCTTCTCACCAGCACTGAGCTAAGTGCTGCCACTGGGCGTGGGCGGGAGCCCCTGAGGCCCGAGGGCGGCTCTCCGGAGACTCTGGGGCATGTACAGCCCCACTCATTATTACGTGAGAGTGTCACGGGTGGCGAGCTTCACAAGCACTGAGCCTTCTTCACAGGTACCGGCCTTGCTTCATATCGCCAGACGAGGGCCCCGCCTTGCGCCACACTCTACCGCCATCGACGGCGACCGGAAACCAAGGACGATGCCAATGGGGTAGAGCGGTCACGAGCGGTTCCCCCGACGACCACGGGTCCTCTGCCGGGGGCAGGCCCTGAGGCACCTCCCCGGCAGAGGGCCTACCTCCTGAGAACGCCTTGCTCCGAGCACCGCGGGGGTGAGCCCGGATCTCGGACCCTCTCCTGCAGCCCCTGGTGCCCTCCTCCTGAGGGGTAGGAGGCTGCAGCATTGGGGCAGCCATCTGCTGCGGCGACCTGTACCTCCTGCGACCCATGGTTAGCATAAGCTTGCTCCTGAGGAATTAGCGGTACCCGATAGTTGTTGCCACCAACTCGGTTGTTGAGGCTCTCATGGGGTTCCTCCCCCCAACCTGGCCCGAGAGAACGAGCCATGGTCTTCTTCCAGTGCGCACTCTTGATCCACCATGTGGGGCACATAGGCTTCTGGGCCACCGCCCCGAGGGCCTCGCCGTAGTGCCCCATACGCCATGCAGTTCGGCTTGAAGCGCTGTCTTGGGGGTGGTAGCGTGGTTGCCCGCCGAGGTCGAAGGCCGCGGCATGCGCTCCCTCGCCGGCCGGAGGTGGAGCCGGCACGACTTGTCGCCTGGTGCTGACGTCCAGGTTGGCATCGAGGAGGCCCTGGAGTCGCTCGGAGTTGCGTGGGCACGTATGGGGCCGCCATACGGCCCACCCTGGATCTGGTGTGGCAGCTGGATGCAGAAATGAGGTGCTCCCGAGGCGGCGGCGTCCAGGAGCTCGGTCACTCGCTCTAACAGCACGTCGTGGCCGCCCTCCAGCAGCCTGCACCATAGCAGCTCTCCTACCATGAGCGCGGCCCTTGAGTTCGCCTGCTCCCATCAGGTGTGTGGCGCTGTGGCCGCGGCGTGGCTTGAGGCTCTTGCTGCTGACCGCACCTGCCGCGGTGGTAGGGCAGGCGGCGCTTGGCCGCGTCGCCCGCGCCCCGCAACAACCTGCGGAGCACGAGCTTCCTGGGGCAGGAGGTTGAGGTCACCCTGGGCAAGCGGCACGACGTGGGCGGGCCACGCTGCCCAGCGGTCGGTGTTGGCAGTCTGGTCGTTTGACATGAGAACGGCGAGGCAATAGAGCGCAAGGCGGTGGAAGAAGGATTTCGGTGCACCCCTACCTGGCGCGCCAAATGTTGGATTTCGGGTTCCGGCAGACCCTTCAGGTTCGAACTCTCGGGTGCACGCGAAGATCTCTCTCCTACCAACCCACGTCTCGAAGCCTCGCAAGGAATCTAGGCTAGAAAGATGAACACACAGGGGACACGAGGTTTATACTGGTTCAGGCCACCATTGTGGTTTAATACCCCACTCCAGTGTGTGGTGTGGTGGATTACCTCAGGGGCTGATGATGAACGATACAAAGGAAGAACAGCCTCGCGAGGGAAGTTCTTGTGGTGGTGGTGTTGCCCCTTCAGAAGGGTTGGTTTTTTGGATCCCCCTCCTACTGTGGTGGCTAGTCCTATATATAGAGAGTGGCCCGAGTCCTCTTCCCAAATATCGAGTGGGAAAGGCGCCAACAATTGGCCATTTTGAAGGGGAACATCTACTACACTTATCCTGAATAACTTGGTCTTCGACTGTCAAAGACTCTAACGATGTCGCCGTCCTGGGCTCCACGGTGACCTCCATCCTGCCGTTTTGTTGGTCTTGGTCTCGTTGGACCGAAACGGTAACCTTTGTATGATGCCTTGGCATGTGCTTGCCCCCTTTGCTCCAAAGGGGAAACAAGGACACTGCGCAGGCCGGCGCCTGCCTGGCACCCGCCTGGCTTTGGTCGTCATGGCTTGCGTCACAGGCACCTCGTGGGGTACCCCTGCCTTGATCCCTCCGCCTCCTCACGAGCCCGCCTGATGAGGCTGCTCCTGAGGAAGCTTCTTGTCGTCTGCCTCGCGAGGCTTGGCCCCTCGCGAGGGTCTTGAGCTTGAGATGATGAAGCTGGGCTGCACTAGGCCTCCGCTTGAGCCACGCCGCAGGCCGCAGGCAGGCAAGTCTGGGGACCCCCGTTCCCAGAATGCCGACAGTTTCCATGGATGATTTTTCCATTTACGAAACTTCTTTTGATGATTGCTTAAGCAAACTTGATCGAGTTTTATAGAGATGTGAACTAACTAATCTTGTCTTCAATTGGGATAAGTGCCACTTTATGGTTAATGAAGGTATTGTCTTGGGTCATAAAATCTCCGAAAGAGGTATTGAAGTTGATAAAGCTAAAGTTGATGCAACTGAGAAAATGCCATGTCCTAAAGATATCAAAGGTATAATAAGTTTCCTTGGTCATGCTGGTTTCTATAGGAGATTTATTAAAGACTTCTCTAAAATTCCTAGTCCTCTTACTAATCTCTTGCAAAAAGATGTTCCATTCGTTTTTTTGATAATTGTGTAGAAGACTTTGAAATACTAAAGAAAGCCTTAATCTCTGCACCTATTGTAATGAAGCTGCTTGAAGTGTCAAACCTGATGAAAAAGATAAACATAGACCCGTAGTTGGCATGCCTGTTGTCTCAGTTAAAATAGGAGATCATTGCTATCATGGTTTATGTGAGTTGGGTGCTAGTGTGAGTGCTATTCCTTTTATCTTATACCAAGAAATTATGAATGATATAGCACCCGCTGAAATAGAAGAAATAGATGTTACTATTAAACTTGCTAATAGAGACACCATCACACCACTTCAGAAAGTTAGAGATGTTGAAGTCTTGTGTGGGAAAAATAAAATATCCTACTGATTTTCTAGTTCTTGGTTCCCCACAAGATGACTTTTGGCCCATTACCTTTGGTAGACCTTTCTTGAACACTGTCAATGCTAAGATAGATTGTGAAATGTAGACTGCCAGTGTTAGCTTTGTTGATGAGTCTCATGAGTTTAATTTCTCCAAGTTTCATAGACAACCTTGATGCCTGCTTGAACTACATCGGTATTTCCCCAAAGAGGAAGGGATGATGCATCACAGTGACGATAGGTATTTCCCTCAGTGATGAGACCAAGGTAATCGAACCAGTAGGAGAACCACACAACACAACGTAAAAAGCCTCTGCACACAAATAACAAATACTCGCAACCCGACATGTTAAAGGGGTTGTCAATCCCTTTCGGGTAACACTGACAGAATTTGGCGCGGATATGTGATAAAGTTGTAATAGATAGGATAAATGGAGCGCAAATAAAATAAAGTTCAGCAAGGTATTTTTGTATTTTGGTTTAATAGATCTGAAAATAAAAGCAAAGGAAAATAGATCGCAAAGGCAAATATGATAAGAAGAGACCCGGGGGCCGTAGATTTCACTTGTGGCTTCTCTCTAGAAAACTACCAAACGGTGGGAAAACAATTTCTGTTGGGCAATTCGTAAAACTTCAAATAATCATGACGCTATCCAGGCAATGATCATTATATAGGCATCACGTCCAAGATTAGTAGACCGACTCCTGCCTGCATCTACTACTATTACTCCATACATCAACCGCTATCCAGCATGCATTTAGTGTATTAAGTTCATGGAAAAATGGATGCAATAAGAATAATGACATGATGTAGACAAGATCTATTTATTTAGAAATAGACCCCATCTTGTTTTCCTTAATAGTAACGATACATACGTGTCGTTTCCTCTTCTGTCACTGGGATCAAGCACCGTAAGATCGAACCCATCACAAAGCACCTCTTCCCATTGCAAGATAAATAGATCAAGTTGGCCAAACAAAACCCAAATATCGGAGAAGAAATACGAGTCTGTAATAAATCATGCATATAAGTGATCAAAGAAGACTCAAATAACTTTCATGGATAAAAACATAGATCTGATCATAAACTCAAAGTTCATCGGATCCCAACAAACACACCGCAATAAGACTTATATCATATGGATCTCCAAGAGACCATCGTATTGATGAGAGAGAGAGAGAGAGAGGAAGCCATTGGTCTACAAAGAACTACTCACGCATCATCACAGAGGCACCAATGGACATGATGAACCCCTCCGCGATGGTGTCTAGATTCGATCTGGTGTTTCTGGAACATGCGGCGGCTAGAATTGATTTTTGTCGACCCCTTACGGTTTCTGGAATGTCGGGGTATTTATAGAGCAAAGAGGAGGTATGGGAGGCCACTGAGGTGGGCACAACTGACCTGGGCGCGCCTGGGGGCCCAGGCGCACCCTGGTGTCTTGTGCCCCCCTCGGGCTCCCTCTCCAGTTCTTCTTCGGCCCAGTGGATGTCTTCTGGCCCAAAAAAATCCACAAAAAGTTTTGCTGCATTTGGAATCCGTTTGGTATTGATTTCTTGCGATGAAAAAAACAAGTAGAAAACAACAATTGGCACTGGGCGCTATGTCATTAGGTTAGTACCAAAAAATGATAACAAATGACTATAGAATGATTGTAAAACATCCAAGAATGATAATATTACAGCATGGAACAATAAAAAATTATAGATACGTTGGATACGTATCAAACCTCATAATGAAGAACTACCTAGTAATGATGAAATAATTGGTCTTGCTTCTATTGTCGTACCTCCTACTAATCCTTTTGAACAATATTTGCTAGACCATGAAAATGATATGCACTTGCATGAAAGAAATGAAATAGACAAAATATTCTTTGAACAACAACCTATCCTAAAAGATAATTTGCCTATTGAAACTCTAGGAGGTCCTCCACCACCTAAAGTTGATCCCGTGTTTGAATTGAAACAATTTCCTGACACTCTAAAGTATGCTTATCTTGATGAGAAAAAGATATATCATGTTATTATTAGTGCTAACCTTTCAGAACATGAAGAAGAAAGATTATTAAAAATCATGAGGAAGCGTCGAGCTGCTATTGGATATACTATTGATGATATTAAGGGCATTAGTCCCACTCTATGTGAGCACAAGATCAATATGTAACCTGATTCTAAACCCGTTGTTGATCATCAACGATGATTGAATCCTAAGATGAAATAAGTGGTAAGAACTGAAATATTAAAGCTTCTGGAAGTAGGTATAATCTATCCCATAACTGATAGTAGATGGGTAAGTCCTGTTCATTGTGTCCCTAAGAAGGGAGGTATTACTACTGTTCCTAATGATAAAAATGAACTTATCCCACAAAGAATTGTTACTGGCTATAGAATGGTTATTGATTTTAGAAAATTAAATAAAGCTACTAGAAAAGATCATTACCCTCTGCCTTTTATTGACCAAATGCTAGAAAGATTATCTAAGCACAGAAACTTTTGTTTTGTTGATGGATATTCTATTTTCTCTCAAATAACTATATCACAACCTGATGAAGAGAATACCACCTTTACTTGTCCTTTTGGAACTTTTGCTTATAGACGTATACCTTTTGGTTTATGCAATGCACCTGCTACCTTTCAAAGATGTAGGACTGCTATATTCTCTGATTTTTGTGAAAAGATTGTGGAGGTTTTCATGGATGATTTTTTCATTTATGGAACTTCTTTTGATGATTGCTTAAGCAACCTTCGAGTTGTACAGATGTGAACAAACTAATCTTGTGTTGAATTGGGAGAAGCGCCACTTTATGGTTAATGAAGGTATTTTCTTGGGGCATAAAGTTTCTGAACGAGGTATTGAGGTGGATAAAGCTAAAGTTGATGCAATTGACAAAAATGCCATGTCCTAAAGATATTAAAGGTATTCGTAGTTTCATTGGTCATGCTGGTTTCTATAGGAGGTTTATTAAAGATTTCTCTAAAATTTCTAGTCCTCTTACTAATCATTTATAAAGGGATGTTCCATTTGTTTTTTATGGCGATTGTGTAGATGCCTTTGAAATACTTAAGAAAGCCTTAACTTATGCACCTATTGTTCAACCACCTGATTGGAACTAGCATTTTGAAATTATGTGTGATGCTAGTGATAATGTTGTTGGTGCTGCTCTAGGATAAAGAGGTTATAAGAAATTAAATGTTAGCCATTATGCTAGTAAAACTCTAGACAGTGCTTAAAAAAATTATGTTACCACTGAAAAAGAATTTTTAGCAATTGTATTTGCTTGTGATAAATTCAGATCTTACATTGTTAATTCCAAAGTAATTGTTCACACCGATCATGCTGCTATAAAATATCTTATGGAAAAGAAAGAATTTAATTTGCATAGCACAGATAGGAAAGGACCTGACAACCCCGTAGCTGATAACTTGCCTAGGTTAGAAAATATTCTTGATGACCCACTACCTATTGATGATGCTTTTTGTGATGAACTACTAGCTGCAATAAATGTTTCTCATAATACATGGTATGCTGACTATGCTAATTACATTGTTGTTAAATATATACCACCTACTTTCACATACCAACAAAAGAAAAAAGATCTTTTATGATTTAAGACATTACTTTTGGGATGACCCACATCTTTATAAACAAGGAGTAGATGGTATTCTTAGACGTTGTGTACCTGAGCATGAATAAGAACAAATCCTATAGAAATATCATTCCGAAGCTTATGGAGGACATCATGCAGGAGATACAACTGCTCACAAGGTATTGCAATCTGGTTTTTATTGGCCTAATCTCTTAAAGGATGCCTGCAAGGTTGTCTTGTCTTGTGATGAATGTCAAAAAAATACCTGTTGGTTAGGGTGGATAGATTCGCCAAATGGATAGAGGCGAAACCAGTTAAAACGGCCGAATTCGGACCAGTGATAGACTTCATATCAGGGGTCGTGCACCGTTACGGTGTCCCCCACAGCATCATCACCTATAATGGCTCCAACTTCACAGCCGACGAGGTGAAAACTTGGTGCGGCAACATGGGCATTAAGCTTGATTATGCCTCCGTCTATCACCCCCAAACAAATGGTCAAGTCGAACGACCAAATGGTCTTATTATGAGAGGCATCAAACCCAGACTAGTGTGATCCCTGAAGGAATCAGACACGCACTAGGTCAAGGAGCTCGACTCCCTACTATGGGGGCTGCGGACCACGCCAAATCGCACTACCGGATACACACCATTCTTCATGGAGTATGGTGCAGAGGCAGTATTGCCCTGCGATATCATTCATGAATCACCTCGAGTGCGCATGTACGAAGAGAGAGAAGCCGAGCTTGATCGGCAGGACAGTTTAGATACCTTGGAGGAGGAGCGCGACGTCGCAAAAGCCCGTTCCACATTCTATCAGCAACAGGCTCGCAGGTATCAAAGCAGAGAAGTACGGGCCAAAACTTATAACGTTGGTGAACTCGTTCTACGCCTACCGGACAAGAAAAAGGACAAGCTCAAGCCCAAGTGGGAGGGTCCCTTCATCATTGATAAAGTTCTCACTAGAGAAGCGTACCGCCTGCGGGATGCATCAGATAATCGACTCGAGCAGAACCCATGGAACAAGGCCAGACTCCAAAGATTCTACGCCTAGCACCGAACTCTGTGTTCGTCCCCTTCCCTCCACCCTTTTTTAGTTATATCCTCTCTCTTTCTTTTTATGGCTCTAACGCTTTAAGTGTGACTCGCCTACACACTCTTGACGTGCTAAATCCTCAAGTATGCGCGCTCACTATACCTGGGGGCTTCTTATACAGAAGCTTAATATAATTATCTTCCGGGCATCATGCCCACTGCATATGTGTTGCTTTTCCATATGTACCTTTTCTTCACCATTATATGCATCGATATGACTTAAGTTTTGGCCAAGCTGGGTTGCCTGGCTCCTGTGTTTATGCCCTACGTTCCTGTTAGTTCGGCTAGGGCATAAGGGGAGCACCTCTGCGATTGTTACTACTCGGACGTGTACCTCAGATTGGGTGAAGCCGAAAGCTAGCGTTCTTAAGGGAATATTCAGTCGGTGAACTAAAGATGCTTCTTACCTATTACAATACAAACCCCTAGATGTTTCATATACTGCATCTCTGTTCGCAGTTCGGACATGCACATTAATGCATGCGTACCCGGGGAAAGGAACCCTTAACGGAACTATTCTCCCTGGAAGATGTTTCTTACTATCCATGTAATATAACATAGCTAGTTGGGTACTTGTCTGTTCAACCAATTATGACCCCTACTCCTGGTTTCCACGCATACCCCGGTTTACATAATTGAGCGGGTATTCGGAAACACTTCGGACTCTAGGGTCCGGAGGCTGAAGCGAAAAGGTCCGCCATGACAAATGATTTACAATCTGGCTAGTGACAAAATATGTCAATTGAAGTACACCGTCACTTAGACCCGCATACTTCTTCTATGCGATCCAACAGGCTGTCTAGCCTACAATCCTGTTGGGAATACTTTGCGGCTAATCCTACCTGGTCATATACCAAACTAACAGGAATCTCTTTCCCATCTGACCCTACAGGTCCGACCAGGGACATGTGATTCGGATCGAGCTTGGTGTACCGTGTTTTTACCATGGCCCAAGCTTCCCTTACACCTTGTCGATAGGCAGATATCTTCCATAATCGGAAGCGCCGCCGCGTTCCCTTGAGTAGTTGTACAAGCTCCCCTATGATTCCTGGCAGGGAGGCGGATGGCCACAAGGCCTTGGTAATTCCCTGCATCACCTGCCAAACTTGTTCGTGCAGTTGCGAAAGCTCTTGCAGAAGATCGACTGAGAATCCGGACATCTCCTCTTCAGGACGACCAGTTAGTATACCTACAGACATAACTCTATTAGCCTATTTCTTCGTCGAACTATAATAAAGGTTCGTTTGAGCACATACTAAAAATTCCGTGTTGAAGCCTCCTATTCTCCTTCACGGTATCCGCAAGCTAGGCCCGAACATCTGGCATCCTGGAGATCATTTTTCTCTCGCCTGACCCGTGTAAGTACACGCTCGCCAGCCTCTAATTGTCGTTGAGCTCATTGTTCATCCTCTTGTAGGATCTCCGGATTCACTCCGAGATTGCCTGTGGAATCTATTGTTAGATCTGCAAATATGTCGAATACCAACTGGTACACGTAATTACATTTTTTATCGATCGAGACAAATATTACCAGATGAGGCCTTCTTGGATTCCTCCACTCCGGCAACTGCGGACATTAGCTGGGCTTTACACTCCTCCAGCTCTTGAGACAAATGGGTATCCTTCTCTCTAAGAATCTATTCATACAATGATCCTTAAATCAGTTGTACCAATTGTTTCAAGTCTCAGGGGCTACTGATATACATAATTATCAGATTTTACTTACCCGTATATCTTTTAAATACTGGTTTGTGGCTCTAGCTAGCCCATCTTGAGCAACTCGAATGTACGCGTCTCTCGAGTTGAAGGCACTGAACGCCTCTTCAGAGAAATTTGAGTTGCAGAGTGCGGCCCGCCGACGCTGATGATTCATAGCGCTCTCCACTTCGGAATTTGTAGCGGATACTCTATCCGCATCCTCCGTAGGAGGACCGTCCGGTGTCGTCCCCATGTTAGCCTCCACCCTCGAGGTCGGTTCTAGAGTCCGACTGGTAGAGGCATGACGAGCAGGATCCCCGGATACAGTCCGGCGGATAATCTTTCTACCAAGACACGGTGGACATTGTTATATTCTAAAAATGACAGTCACAGAGCATGTTTTAAATCATACATCTTTGATGGAGGCTCGGTCCTGTTCGCTTTCCTTTTAAGCCTACCCGGCTTGGGCGCCCCTTGTTGGTGAGTCGCTGCGGGTTTGGCACGGCGCACCGATGGCTTTCCCTTTACAACATAATATATGTGCGGTGGGTAAGGTGGAAAGAGGGAATCCTTTTCGAAAGATAAGTCTCCTGTTTACTTACATGTGTTGTCGGGAAGAGGCCGGGATAATCGGCGATGATGGCCACCAAGGTGTCGTCACAGCTCGCCTGGTAAAACACCCTGCCGTCAGATTCCATAAATATGTCTGGATCTTCATCGAGTCTAAGGTCGAGGGCCCGGTCGTGGTCCTCTGGTTGTGGAGGCGGGCTGTTGACATCCCTCATAGCTTTCCGCAGTTCCTGTTATGGACTAGCGAGGTAAATATTTGCGATGAAAGAGTGCGGGAATAAATATAGTTGAGTAACAGATAGCAACTCACCCAGCTAGGAGGGTTGTACATGGAGAATCCATCCCATGGCTTAATGCGGATGAACTCCTCTTCTTCTCCTTTGTACAAATCAGACAGTATCTTCACCAAGGTGGTGGCGGAGTCCAGAGCTTTCCTACCGCAGCGGGTGGCATCGTCTTCTCCGTTGAAGTGCCTCATGGGGCGCCCCTGATACTGGAGTGGCTGCACTCCCTGCATTATGCATATTGACATAACCTCGATTATTGTCAATCCAGATTTGGCAAGCATTTTTATCCTGCCCATCAATTGAAGGACCTCTCTGTTGTCTTCCTCCTGGGGGCTCCGGGGACGCCAGCTATGGGGCTTCTTCAGCGGAGCATTTTTAAACTCCGGAAGACCCATTCGGATAGGGTCAAGAAGGGAGACGTCCTCTATATAAAACCACTTGGAAGGCCAATCTTTGGATGTCCTCTTCGGAGTGCCGGACAGGTATCCGGTCCCGGCGACGCCATATCCTGGCTTCGCCCACTTGGAATATTGATCCCTCCTGATTGCGGGGGACGAGGCAGAACAACCTCTTCCATAGCTCGAAATAAGCTTCACAACCTAGAAATTACTCACAAAGGGTGACATAACCTGCGATGTGCAGAATGGAGGCAGGGGGTGAAGTTGTGCAGCTGGAGGCCATAAAACTCCAGGAGCCCGCGGAGGAATGGATGGATTGGAATCTGATGCCCCTCAGTAAGTAAGGGACAAGGCACACTCGCTCCCCCTAGGATGGTTTGGGAAAACTCTCCGCTTGCTCCGCGCCATCAAAGGTGGCTAATCCGGCTCTAACGGGGACAGGATATGTTGGTGGAAGAAACCCCTGGGTCTGCAAATTCACCAATTGGCCGTGGGACATGGTACACTTCTCCCAATCACCTGGCTTAGCGCTATGGGGGCGAGAGGAGGATCCCCATCTCTTTAATAGATGATTTATTTACATGGTCAGGGTGGCAAGTGTAAAAATTCCCCGGCTTCTTGCGTTCGCTCGACACGTGGAAACTGACATTATTAAGGTACATAAGCCGATGAGTGCAACATTAAATGGGAAGCCGGATACTGCTCGTTACAACAGGTACTCTGGAGAATTCGAAGAAGAACCCACCTTTCAATGCCGAAGATAATATGCGCGCTGGACTCATCGTCATTGAAGCCTGGTTCGGGGGGCTACTGAGGGAGTCCCAAATTAGGGGGTCCTCGGACAACTGGACTATATGTTTATGCCGGACTATTGGACTATGAAGATACAAGATTGAAGACTTCGTCCCGTGTCCGGGTAGGACTCTCCTTTGCGTGGAAGGCAAGCTTGGCAATTCGGATATGTAGATTCCCTTCTCTGTAACCGACTCTGTGTAACCCCCCCTCCGGTGTCTATATAAACCGGAGGGTTTAGTCTGTAGGACAAGAACAATCGTAATCATAGGCTAGCTTCTAGGGTTTAGCCTCTACGATCTCGTGGTAGATCAAATCTTGTAATACTCATATCATCAAGATCAATCAAGCAGGAAGTAGGGTATTACCTCCATAGAGAGGGCCTGAACCTAGGTAAACATCGTATCCCTCACCTCCTATTACCATTAGCCTTAAACGCATAGTTCGGGACCCCCTACCCGAGATCCGCCGGTTTTGACACCGACATCAGGAAATGCCTATGAATTATTCACTTGTTGTTGAACCATTTGACGTTTGGGGTTTTGACTATATGAGACCTTTTCCTTCCTCTAATGGGTATACTCACATTTTGGTTGTTTTTGGTTATGTTACTAAGTGGGTAGAAGCTATTCGAACTAGTAGTGTTGATCACAACACCTCCATTAAAATGCTTAAAGAAGTTATTTCCCCAAGTTTTGGAGTCCCTAGATACTTAATGACTGATGGTGATTCACACTTTATTCATGGTGCTTTCCGTAAAATGCTTGCCAAGTATGATGTTAACCATAGAATTGCATCACCCACTACAAAAAAAGACACATCGGTGACATTTTGGGCCGAATGAATTTTTTTCCTGTCATACTTATGACACTTCTATGACGATAATTGTGAAAAAACCCGGTATCATCATAGATGTGGTGGGCTCCAACTTCTATGACAAAAAATCATGACAGAAAATGGGCTTTTCGTCCTGGGCGGGCCAGAGATGCAGCTGCATGACATTCTTTGGGCCGTCCACGATGGAAAAAACCGTGGTAGAAGCAAGGGCGAGGAAAATATCGGGGTGTTCCCGGTTATGATGGGGGGTCGGGGCCGAGCGATGCACGGATGTTTGCGTGTTTCTCTCGTACATGCAGGCGCGTGGGTGCGAGGCATTGGTCTCTAACTGAACCCGGGCGAGGCGTTCTCCTACTGAACCCGAGCGATTGCACTGCAAGCTACGCGTTACTGAACCCGAGCGATCAATCGATGGCTGTTAACTGACCCCAATCGAGCGATTCCTTCGCTACTGCTGCTAACTGAAGTTGATCGATGCTGCCTCTGGATGAACAGTGAGCGTTGCAGGGGGGTTGGATGAACAGTTCCCGGTGGGGGTGGATGAACAGGACCCCATGGTGTTGCCCCTGGATGAACATGACCCCGATCGATCGAGCCGGTTGGGGTTGGATGAACAGGACCCCGTGGAGGGCTGGATGATCAGGACGACCCCGTGGAGGGCTGGATGAACAGTAGACGGTGGAGGGGTGGATGAACAGTAGCCCGTGGAGGGGTGGTTGAACAGGAGCCCGTGGAGAGGGCTGGTTGAACAGTAGCCGGTGGAGTAGCGCGTGGTGGAGGCTGGATGAACAGGAGCCCGTGGATGAACAATCGCAGGTGGAGGCTGGAGGAGGTCGACGGTGGATGAACAGTAGCCCGTGGAGTCTGGAGGAGGTTGACGGTGGAGAAGAACAGTATCCCGTGGAGTCCCGTTTTGCGGTACGCCACACCCCTCCCGATGAACAGGACCCCCATTTCGACCGTAGTGCTCCAAAACAAGTCCGTTTCCTCCGTTTTGCGGTACGCCACACCCCTCCCGATCAACATGACCCCGTTTCGACCGTAGGAGGTCCAACACAAGTCCGTTTCCTCCGTTTTGCGGTACGTCAGACCCCTCCTGATGAACAGGATCCCGTTTCGAACATGGCCGGTCGAACACAAGGCCGTTTCCTCCATTCTACGGTACACCAGGCCTCGTTTCCATCAGCTGTTCCGTCCAAGCTGGTTGGCTCCCACGCATTCCGTTGCCTCCCCATGAACACGACGATGAAGCAGTTTCTTCATTCCGACCCAGCCATGTACATGAGCCCTGGCCGTACATATGCGCGAGTAGGTGTTCGAGACCCTGCCCGTATGTACGTATGTAGCTGTATTTACTTTCTTACACCCTGGCCGCTGTACGTACATGTATATGCTACGTGCGCGCCTCTACTACGACACGTGTGCGCCTCTACATCGACTAGTATGTACATACACGTTCGCGACCAGAATGACAATGCTACGTACGCTTCGACCAGGTGGGTCTCGACTGTCAGACACTTCCTTGCATGCGAAGATGTAGCTGGTGGGTCCAAGCAGTCAGGGGGTGAATCATTTTTTTGCCCGTAATATGGACGCACTTCCATGAGTGCGAAGATGTAGCTGGTAGGTACCAGCAGTCAGGGGGGAAATGTTTTTTTCGTGAAATACGGTGGCCCGTATGGTGGGTCCCTACTGTCAGGTGGAGGAATCATTATTTTCCGCGTAATAAGGAGGCACTTCCTTGCTACGGCCATGGACCCAGCCATCAGCCTCTCTACGTACAGTCCACGTCCGATGGAAGTCGTTCCTTGACCATGTTGACCACGTTGCACCGAGAGCACCAGGGTGATGGATGACAGTGAGGCCTAGGAAGGACACGGCGCGGAGCAGGGGAAGACGCGACAGTGCAAGCCCGCACAGAGAGGAGTACGAGGGTTCATGATGACCCACAAGTGTAGGGGATCTATCATCGTCCTTTCGATAAGTAAGAGTGTCGAACCCAACGAGGAGCAGAAGGAAATGACAAGCGGTTTTCAGTAAGGTATTCTCTGCAAGCACTGAAATTATCGGTAACAAATAGTTTTGTGATAAGGTAATTTGTAACGGGTAACAAGCAATGAAAGTAAGTAAGGTTCAGCAAGGTGGCCCAATCCTTTTTGTAGAAAAGGACAAGCCTGGACAAGTTCTTATATAGAGAAAAGCGCTCCCGAGGACACATGGGAATTATCGTCAAGCTAGTTTTCATCACATTCATATGATTCACGTTCGTTACTTTGATAATTTGATATGTGGGTAGACCGGTGCTTGGGTACTACCGTTTCTTGGACAAGCATCCCACTTATGATTAACCCCTATAGAAAGCATCTGCAACTACAAAAGAAGTATTAAGGTAAACCTAACCATAGCATGAAACAAGTGGATCAAAATCAGCCCCTCACGAAGCAACGCATAAACTAGGGTTTAAGCTTCTGTCACTCTAGCAACCCATCATCTACTTATTACTTCACAATGCCTTCGTCTAGGCCCAAATAATGGTGAAGTGTCATGTAGTCGATGGTCACATAACACCACTAGAGGAGAGACAACATACATCTCATCAAAATATCGAACGAATACCAAATTCACATGACTACTTATAGCAAGACTTCACCCATGTCCTCAGGAACAAACATAACTACTCACAAAGCATATTCATGTTCATAATCAGAGGGGCATTAATATGCATTAAGGATCTGAACATATGATCTTACACCAAATAAACCAACTAGCATCAACTACAAGGAGTAATCAACACTACTAGCAACCCACAGGTACCAATCTGAGGTTTTGAGACAAAGATTGGATACAAGAGATGAACTAGGGTTTGAGAGGAGATGGTGCTGGTGAAGATGTTGATGGAGATTGACCCCTCCCAATGAGAGGATCGATGGTGATGACGATGATGATGATTCCCCCCTCCCGGAGGGATGTTTCCCCGGTAGAACAGCTCCGCCGGAGCCCTAGATTGGTTCCGTCAAGGTTCCGCCTCGTGGCTGCGGAGTTTCGTCCTGAAAGCTTGCTTATGATTTTTTCCAGGGTAAAAGACTTCATATAGCAGAAGATGGGCACCGGAGGGTTGCCAGGTGGCCCATGAGGCAGGAGGGCGCACCCAGGGGGGTAGGGCGCGCCCCCCACCCTCGTGGATGGTGGGTGGCCCCCCTCTGGTATTTTTTCTGCTCAATATTTTTTATTAATTCCAAAAATGACTTTCGTGAAGTTTCAGGACTTTTGGAGTTGTGCAGGATAGGTCTCTAATATTTTCTCCTTTTGTAGCCCAGAATCCCAGCTATCGGCATTCTCCCTCTTCATGTAAACCTTGTAAAATAAGAGAGAATAGGCATAAGTATTGTGACATAACATGTAATAACAGTCCATAATGCAATAAATATTCATATAAAAGCATGATGCAAAATGGACGTATCAACTCCCCCAAGCTTAGACCTCGCTTGTCCTCAAGCGGAAGCCGATATAGAAAAATATGTCGACATGTTTAGAGATAGAGGTGTCGATAAAATAAAATACGGACATGATGGCATCATGATCATTCTTATAACAACAACATAAATATATTTTGTCATATGATTTCTTATGCTCAAGTAATAATCTATACAATGTCAAGTATGAATTAGAAACTTCATTGAGAAGGAACAAACTATGATGCCAGTCACTGAAGCAATTGCAATTTGTCATAACATCAGAAAGAGTCAATATAAGAGCTTTTCAGCAAGTCGACATACTCAACTATCATTTCGTCTTTCACAGTTGCTAACACTCATGCAATACTTGTGGGTATGGAGTTTTAATCGGACATAGCGAAAGATAGGGGCTTATAGTGTTGCCTCCCAACCTTTTACCTCAAGGGTAATGTCAACAATAATAGTTCATGCTAACTTACATCCAATTGGATATATATATCAGGATCTTTCCAACACGAGGTGCTTGCCAAAGGATAAATGTAAAAAGGAAAGGTGAAGATCACCATGACTCTTAATGTAAGACAAGAAGTAAAAGATAGGCCCTTCGCAGAGGGAAGCAGAGGTTGTCATGTGTTTTTTTGTTGGATGCACGAAATCTTAATGCAAAAGAACGTCACTTTATATTGCCACTTGTGATACGGACCTTTATTATGCAGTCCATCACTTTTATTGCTTCCATATCACAAGATCGTATAAAGCTTATTTTCTCCACACTAATAAGTCATACATATTTAGAAAGCAATTTTTATTGCATGCAACATGACAACTTACTTGAAGGATCTTACTCAATCAATAGGTAGATATGGTGGACTCTCATGGCAAAACTCTCAATCAATATGCATAAGTAGTATTTCTACTTGGTGCAAGGAATTTGGCTAGCAAGAGGGGGAAAGGCAAGCTCAACATGTTGGATGATCCATGACAATATACTTTACTTCAGATATGAGAAAACATAACCCATTACGTTGTCTTCCTTATCCAACATCAACTATTTAGCATGTCATACTTTAATGAGTGCTGACAATCATAAAAGATGTCCAAGATATTGTATTTATATGTGAGAACCTCTCTTTCTTTATTACTTCCTATTAATTGCAACAATGACCGAAACTATGTTTGCCAACTCTCAACAACTTTTAATCATCATACTCTTTATATGTGAAGTCATTACTCTCCATAAGATCAATATGATCTCTTGATTTCTTTCTTTTATTTTATTCCCTCAAGATCATAGCAAAATAGCAAAGCCCTTGGCTCAACACTAATCTTTATTATATATAGCTCACAGACTCGATTACATAGAGGGATCATAAAGCAAAACTCAAAACTAAATCATACTAGAACTTTATTCTAATAGATCAAGATATTACTAAAAGGATCGAACTAAGTAAAACGGTAAAGATAGGAGTGTAATGGTGATATGATACCGGGGCACCTCCCCCAAGCTTGGCCGTTGCCAAGGGGAGTGCCCATACCGATGTAATTATGTGTCCTTTGCTGGTGAAGAAGGTGGTGATGATGATGGATAGTCGCACATCGAGTGTAGGAGCTCTTACAATTTGCGAATAATGCCCTTGAGTGCGACAATATGATCCTTCAACAAAATATTTTCATGTGTGAGATACTTGTTTTGTATGCGAGCTAACTCAATCATCTTGAAAGCTTCAATCTCAGTTGGGGTAAAGAGGTTGGGAAGAGGTTGAAGGATGTCTTCTTCTTGTGCCGCCGGAGATTGATCCTCCATGGCCTTCTCGATCCCATCATCCTTGTTGATCTCCCCAAGTTCTTCTCTCTTCAGCTCTATCTTCAGTAGCCAAGCTTCGTTGTCTTCATTGTTGGAGGAGGGTGACGACATGATGCCTGGCCCTGACAACTCTAACAGAAAACAGCTCGAAACAAAGACAGAGAATATTTGCATGATACGGTGGTCAAAACCTTCGGGAGATTATATAATTAATTTTTACCGACCGAAAGAAGTTTCATGCAAGAAAACAGAGTCCGGAGAGCACACGAGGTGCCCACGAGGCAGGGGGACGCGCCCAGGGGTGTAGGGCGCGCCCTCCACCCTCGTGGACGCCTCGTGTCCTTCCCGGACTATTTCTTAATTTTCTATTTTCTTAAATATTCCAAAACGGAGAAAAAATGCTATTGGAACTGTTTTGGAGTCGGTTTACTTACTATACCACATAACTATTCCTTTTTGGAGTGTGAAACATTCTGGAAAGTGTCCCTTATGTATTCCTCTGGTGTTATGGTTTCTATAACATTAGTTTCAACATTTATAGGGTTACCTGAGATATAATGTTTGATTCTTTGACCGTTCACCACCTTTGGATTCGTGCCTTCAAAGTTGTTGATTTTTATGGCCCAATATGCCTTATGTTCAAGTTCGAGAGGTAAGTGACATGCTTTTCCATAAACCATTTTATATGGAGACATACCCATATGATTTTTATATGCAGTTCTATAAGCCCATAATGCATCATCAAGTTTCTTGGACCAATTCTTTCTAGATCTATCAACAGTTTTTTTGCAAAATTAACTTGACCTCCCTATTACTCAGTTCTACTTGGCCACTAAACCGCGGGTGATAAGGAGATGCAATTCTATGATTAACATCATACTTAGCATGCATTTTATGAAAAGCACCATGAATAAAATGTGAACCACCATCAGTCATTGGGACTCCAAACATCAGAAAAATAACTTCTTTAAGCATCTTAATAGAGGTGTTATGATCAACACTACTAGTTGGAATAGCTTCTACCCACTTAGTAACATAATCAACAACAACTAAAATATGTGTATACCCATTAGAGGAAGGAAACGGTCCCATATAATCAAGGCCCCAAACATCAAATGGTTCAATAACAAGAGAATAATTCATAGGGATTTCTAGAGGTCTACTAATATTACCAATTCTTTGACATTCATCACAAGACAAGACAAACTTACGGGAATCCTTGAAGAGAGTAGGCCAATAAAAACCGGATTGCAGTACCTTATGTGCAGTTCTATCTCCAGCGTGGTGTCCTCCATATGCCTCGAAGTGACACTTGCGTAGGATCTGTTCCTGTTCATGCTCAGGTACACAACGTCTAATAACACCATCTACTCATTCTTTATAAAGGTGTGGGTCATCCCAGAAGTAATGTCTTAAATCATAGAAGAACTTTTTATTTTGCTGGTATGTGAAACTAGGTGGTATAAATTTAGCAACAATGTAATTAGCATAATCAGCATACCATGGAGCAGTACAAGAAGCATTTATGACAGCTAATTATTCATTAGGAAAGTTATCATCAATAGGTAGTGGGTCATCAAGAACATTCTCTAACCTAGACAAGTTGTCTGCAACGGGGTTCTCAGCTCCCTTTCTATCAATAATATGCAAATCAAATTCTTGTAGTAGGAGAACCCATCTAATAAGTCTAGGTTTAGAATCTTTCTTTTCCATAAGATATTTAATAGTAGCATGATTAGTGTGAATAGTTACTTTAGAATCAACAATATAAGGTCTGAACTTATCACAAGCAAATACAACTGCTAAGAATTCTTTTTCAGTAGTAGCATAATTTCTCTCGGCACTGTCTAGAGTTTTACTAGCATATTGAATAACATTTAGTTTCTTATCAACTCTTGGTCCTAGAACAGAACCTACAGCATAATCACTAGCATCACACATAATTTCAAAGGGTAAATTCCAATCAGGTGGCTGAACAACAGGTGCAGAAATCAAAGCTTTCTTAAGTATTTCAAATGCTTCTACACAATCATCATCGAAGACAAAAGGAATGTCTTTTTGTAAGAGATTAGTCAGAGGCCTAGAAATATTAGAGAAGTCCTTAATGAACCTCCTATAAAAACCGCCATGACCAAGGAAACTTCTTATACCTTTAATGTCCTTGGGACACGACATCTTTTCAATAGCATGATCCTTTATCCTAACAGGGAAAGGTGGCACTTCTCCCAATTCAAGATGAGACTAGTATCTTCACATCTCTGCAAAATTCGATCAAGGTTGCTCAACCAATCATCAAAAGAAGACCCATAAACGGAGAAATCATCCATGAAAATCTCACAAATCTTTTCACAAAAGTCAGAGAATATAGCCATCATGCATCTTTGAAAGGTAGCAAGTGCATTACATGAACCAAAAGGCATACGTCTATAAGCAAAAGAACCGAAGGGGCAAGTAAAAGTGGTCTTTTCTTGATCCTCTGCTGACACATGTATTTGAGAGAAACCAGAGTAACCATCTAGAGAGCAAAAATGTGTATGTTTAGATAATCTTTCTAGCATTTGATCAATAAAAGGTATAGGGTAATGATCCTTTTTAGTAGCTTTATTTAACTTACAGAAATCAATTACCATCCTATAACCTGTAATAATTCTTTGCGGGATCAATCCATCTTTATCATTAGGAACAACAGTAATACCTCCCTTATTAGGGACACAATGGACAGAGCTTACCCACTGACTATCAACAACATGATAAATTATACCTGCCTCCAGGAGCTTTAGTATTTCCTTTGTTACCACTTCTTTCATCTTAGGATTTAATTGTCGTTGGTGATCAATAATTGGTTTGGCTTCTTTCTCCAATTCTATTTTGTGTTGGCATAGAGTGGGACTAATGCCCTTAAGATCATCAAGAGTAAATCCAATAGATGCACGGTGCTTCCTCAGAGTTTTCAATAATCTTTCCTCTTCCTGCTCTGAAAGGTTAACACTAATAATAACAGGATATATCTTCTTTTCATCAACATAAGCATATTTAAGAGTATCAGGTAATGGTTTAAGCTCAAACACGGGATCACCCTTGGGTGGTGGAGGATCCCCTAGAATTTCAACAGGCAAGTTGTGTTTCAAAACAGGTCCCTGTTTAAAGAATACTTCATCTATCTCCCTTCTTTCATTCATAAACATATCATTTTCATGGTCTAGCAAATATTGTTCTAAAGGATCATTAGGAGGCACGGCAAAAGAAGCAAGACCAATAATTTCATCCTTACTAGGCAATTCTTTATCATGGGGGTGTCTGCGAAATTTAGCAAAATTAAACTCATGAGACATATCCCCTAAGCCAATCGTAACAACATCCTTTTCGTAGTCTATCTTAGCATTAATAGTGTTCAAGAAGGGTCTACCAAATATAATGGGACAACAGTCATCTTGTGGGGAACCAAGAACAAGAAAATCAGCAGGATATTTAACTTTCCCACACAAGACTTCAACATCTCTAACAATCCCAATTGGTGAAATAGTATCTCTATTGGCAAGCTTAATTGTAACATCTATTTCTTCTATCTCAGCAGGTGCAATATCATGCATAATTTCTTTGTATAAAGAATGAGGTATTGCACTAGCACGAGCACCCATATCACATAAGCCATGATAACAATGATCTCCTATTTTAACAGAAATGATAGGCATGCCTACAACATGTCTATGTTTCTTAGCATCAGGTCTAGCAATTCTAGCAGCTGCATGACAGAAGTAAATAACATGCCCATCAATATCATTAGCCAAGAGATCTTTAACCATAGCAATACTAGGTTCAACTTTAATTTCCTCAGGTGGTGTAGGTGTTTTAATATTAGTTTTTCGAACCACAGTTGATGCTTTAGCATGATCTTTTATCCTAACAGGGAAAGGTCGTTTCTCAATATAGGTAGTAGGAACAATAGGATCATTATAAGTGATAGTATTTTCTTCAACTATAATAGGTGCAACTACTTTTACTTAAGTGGGAGGATTATATTTAAACCACTTCTCCTTAGGGAGATCAACATGAGTAGCAAATGATTCACATAAGGAAGCTACTATCTCAGAATCAAGTTCATATTTAGTGCTAAATCCACTAAAAGCATCAGTATCCATAAAAGATTTAACACAATCAAACTTAGGTGTCATACCTAACTCCTTACCTTCATCGAGATCCCAATCTTCAGATTTGCGTTTAATTCTTTCCAATAAATCCCGTTTGAATTCAATACTCTTCATCATAAAAGAACTAGCACAAGAAATATCGAGCGTGGAGCGATTGTTGAGAGAAAGCCGAGCATAATTTTTTTGAATTATCATTTCTCTTGAGAGCTCTTGATTGGGGCATGAATATAACATTGACTTAAGCCTCCCCCAAGCTTGAGCGATGCTTTCTCCTTCGCGATGCCAAAAAATATATATATAATTATGATCACGATGAACAAGATGCATAGGATAAAACTTCTGGTGAAATTCCAATTTCAATCGGTTGTAGTTCCATGATCCCATATCATCACATAGCCTATACCATGTTAATGTCTCTCCCTTCAAAGATAGAGGGAAGACCTTCTTATTTATAACATCATTGGGCATACCTGCAAGCTTAAATAATCCACAAACTTCATCCAAATAGATTAGGTGTAAATCGGGATGCAATGTTCCATCTCCTGTAAAGGGATTAGCTAGCAGTTTCTCTACCACACCCGAAGGAATTTCAAAGTAAACATTTTCAGTAGGTTCGGTAGGTTGAGGAGAAACTCTTTGCTCTACTGGTCGGGGTGAAGATACCCCGAACAAGCCCCTCAATGGATTATGTTCCATAATAACAAGCGACAGTAAATTTCAGCACACTATATAAATTTTTCCTTACCAAGTTCCACTTACCAAAGGTGCTTCACACCCCGGCAACGGCGCCAGAAAAGAGCCTTGATGACCCACAAGTGTAGGGGATCTATCGTAGTCCTTTCGATAAGTCAGAGTGTCGAACCCAACAAGGAGCAGAAGGAAATGACAAGCGGTTTCAGTAAGGTATTCTCTGCAAGCACTGAAATTATCGGTAACAGATAGTTTTGTGGTAAGCTAATTTGTAACGGGTAACAAGCAATGAAAGTAAATAAGGTGCAGCAAGGAGGCCCAATCCTTTTTGTAGCAAAGGACAATCCTGAACAAGTTCTTATATAGAGAAAAGCACTCCCGAGGACACATGGGAATTATCGTCAAGCTAGTTTTCATCACGTTCATATGATTCGCGTTCGTTACTTTGATAAGTTGATATGTGGGTGGACCGGTGCTTGGGTACTGCCCTTTCTTGGACAAGCATACCACTTATTATTAACCCCTATTGCAAGCATCCGCAACTACAAAAGAAGTATTAAGGTAAACCTAACCATAGCATGAAACAAGTGGATACAAATCAGCCCCTCACGAAGCAAACGCATAAACTAGGGTTTAAGCTTCTGTCACTCTAGCAACCCATCATCTACTTATTACTTCACAATGCTTTCCTCTAGGCCCAAATAATGGTGAAGTGTCATGTAGTCAATGTTCACATAACACCACTAGAGGAGAGACAACATACATCTCATCAAAATATCGAACAAATACCAAATTCACATGACTACTTATAGCAAGACTTCACCCATGTCCTCAGGAAGAAACATAACTACTCACAAAGCACATTCATGTTCATAATCAGAGGGGTATTAATATGCATTAAGGATCTGAACATATGATCTTCCACCAAATAAACCAACTAGCATCAACTACAAGGAGTAATCAACACTACTAGCAACCCACCACGTACCAATCTGAGGTTTTGAGACAAAGATTGGATACAAGAGATGAACTAGGGTTTGAGAGGAGATGGTGCTGGTGAGGATGTTGATGGATATTGACCCCCTCCCGATGAGAGGATCGAGGTGATGATGATGATGATGATTTCCCCCTCCCGGAGGGACGTTTCCCCGGCAGAACAGCTCCACCGGAGCCCTAGATTGGTTCCGCCAAGGTTCCGCCTCGTGGCGGAGGAGTTTCGTCCTGAAAGCTTGCTTATGATTTTTTCCAGGGTAAAAGACTTCATATAGCAAAAGATGGGCACCGGAGGGCTGCCAGGTGGCCCACGAGGCAGGGGGGCGCGCGAGGGGGCTAGGGCGCGCCCCCCACCCTCGTGAACGGTGGGTGGCCCCCTTTGGTATTTCTTCCACCAAGTATTTTTTATTAAATCCAAAAATGACTTTCGTGGAGTTTCAGGACTTTTGGAGTTGTGCAGAATAGGTCTCAAATATTTGCTCCTTTTCCAGCCTAGAATCCCAGCTGCCGGCATTCTCCCTCTTCATGTAAACCTTGTAAAATAAGAGAGAATAGGCATAAGTATTGTGACATAATGTGTAATAACAGTCCATAATGCAATAAATATTGATATAAAAGCATGATGCAAAATGGACGTATCAGTTCACTAGTTCGGCTGCAGTGTGAGGCTGCCGTCGCCGCAAGGCCTGGCCAGCGGTGGGAGTAGTAGGGGGCAGTGAGGCCTCCGCGGCTGCACAGCCGGCCACGGGAGGAAGGAGCAGGCGGCACGATCGGCGCTACTTTGGGAGACTGGAGCAAGAAGACCAGAGGTTGAAGAAGCACTACGACCGTTGGATGAACATCGTACGGTAACTGGAGCTAGAATCGTTCATATTGACTAAGTTGAGAAAGCCCTCTGTCCTCGTCAACTTAGTAGGCCCACAAGTCAGCATCCCACTATGTTGGGTCCCAGCTAGCAGGGGGGGTATTCATTGTTTTGTGCATAATATGGAGGCACTTCCTTGTGTGCGAAGATATAGCTGGTGGGTCCGACCTGTCAGCGGGGGGAACGTTTTTTCGCGAAAGGCAGAGGCCCTTCTGGTGGGTCCCAGATGTCAGCTGGAGGAATCATTATTTTGCGCATAATAAGGAGGCATTTCCTTGTGTGCGGCCGTGGACCCAGCTGTCAGCCTCTCCACATACAGTCCACGTCCGATGGAAGTCCTTCAATGACCATGTTGACCACGCCGCACCGAGAGCACCGGGGCGGTGGATGACGGCGAGGCCTAGGAAGGGGACGACGCGGAGCTGGGGAAGACGCAGCAGTGGATGCCCAAGCGGGGAGGAGTACGAGGGTTCGCTGGTTTGGCTGTGGTGTGAAGTTGCCGTCGCCGCAGGGCCTGGCTAGCGGTGGGAGTAGTAGGGGCGGTGAGGCCTCAACGGTAGCATAGCCGGCCACTGGAGGTAGGAGCAGGCGGTCTCGCCAGCATTGGTTTGGGCGGCTGGTGCAAGAAGAGCAGCACTTGAAGAAGCAGCAGGACCGTTTGATTCAAATCCAACGATTACTGCTGCTAGAACTGTTTGTTGACTAAGTTGACAAGCCCTGCGTACGCATCAACTTAGTAGGCCCACAGGTCAGCCTCCCAACCGGTGCGCCCCAGATGTCAGTGGGAGTAATCATTTTTTTCGTGTAATAAGGAGGCAGTTGATTGCGTGCGGCCAGGCCAGCGGAGGGAGTAGGGTGGGCCGGGGAAGGCTGCGCGGCATCACAGCGGGCCACAAGAGGAGGGAGCAGGCAGTCACGCCGGCGCTAGTTTAGGCAGCTGGAGCAGGAAGATCAGAGATTTAAGAACCACATCGGTCGTTGGATGGACATCCAACAGTCACTACTGCTAGAATCGTGTGTTGACTGACAAAGCCTTGCGTAAACAAGTCAACCTCGAAATATGTGGCGTGTACAACCCATTTGCTATTATTTTTTATAATTTTTACTCATTTTCTAATTCAAATGGAATTTATTGCAGCCTGTTTTCGAGTTTTAGAATTGCTGCCCATTTTCTGGTTAATACCAGGGTTAAAAAATTAACTAAATATGTGCGAAATTTTGAAAATTCGTAAATTTTTGCTGGGGAACAAAATATTCTTAATCCGAAAATTAGTAGCCATACTAAAACAAATTTAAAAATAAATTAGTACTATGTCATGTCAAATCCAATGAAATACTATAAAATATCACTGAAGAACAAAAACAAAAAAAGAAACTAATATCCCATTTGCTATATTTTTTTTTTGGAATTTTGAACCCCTTTGATATTACTTTTAACAGACACTGACCATACTCTTTGGCAAGGCTGGAATGCATCCCTCCTCGTCTTGAAAGATTTGCAGCCAAGTAAGTCAGAAAAAACAAATAGGCCTAGCTTGGGTATTCTTCAAAAATAAATATCGGGTTACCTATTTTCACAAAGAAAAACCTACTGGGCTGGTCATGTTGTTAGACGGGCCACAAAGACTGCACAACCCAGTTTATAGCCTGCTCCTCCGAATTACTACTCAAAAAAAGTTGTGCAATTTTATCGTTAATTGACTATACGTTGAAAATGATGTGGGTCGCAAATATCAGCAGGGTGGATTATAGTAAAAAAACGAGGGGTGCATCTGAGTAGTAAAAGAGGCGCTTGCTTGTGTTCGAGAGTGGACCTGGTGGGTCCGTATTGTCATAATCACAACTATAGTTCTCTCCCGATTCACTATGTTGACAAGGACCGTTTCAAAAAAAAACTATGTTGACAGGGCCGGACGGTGGCGCCGCGGCGAGCGCCCCAAGGCGGAGGATAAAGTGTTGTCGCCAATGTGCTGGGCTGGGTTGGACATTCTTATTGAAAAATAAAAATGGACAGGAACTATTTACGACGTTGACTACGATTTACATGGGTCCGCTGGTTGCAGGAACAAAATGCTGGGAGAAAGAAGACGGGTCGCTATCTTTGCCTAAGAATAATATCGACTCAATGTAATGACACTATCATAGGAAATAATATCCTCCTGTTAAATCATGAATTTAAAGAACTGGTGCATGAGCATTTAGCTTTATTTATTTATTTACTTATTTATGTTTAGGGGACCATGAGCATGTACCTGGGCCGGATTCATGTGACGGCCTCCCTTCCAGTTAAATATGGGATCCTCTATTGGGCCTCCATCAGTGGGCTGCATGTTATCAACAAGTGGAAAATGTGTTCCATACGAAAAATAGTATGCGTTACGTACGGTATGTGGCACTAAGGATCGAACCTTGCAACGACTTCCAAAACATTGATTTTGTCGTTCTAACAACACATTTATTCAACCAACAGATGAAATATACTACTGATTGTACATTGGAAACAACAGCAGCAGCAACCAGGGCTGGGGGTGCAACAGAAGCAGTAAGCAGGCCAGAAGAGTGAAGACGCATCTCTCTCTTCCAAACCAAACATCAGCCATTATTACAAAAGGGCTACCAAAAAAGAACAAGTGTATGCATCAAACTAAATAAAGATCCTACTACACCAAGTGTACGCATCTAACTAACTGGCTCAGTTAGACGTTACTATTTATTAACCTGTGGAGATTGGCTGACGGCTTGAATCAGATGGGTGCCTGACGGGGGAAACTCCAGCCATCAGGTCGAAGTATGATACTTGCGACCCTCTCTCCTACTTTGGGCTGCAAAGCGTGCCACACATATCAGGGTATGGTGCATGCAGAGACGCATGGTATGTTGTGTACACACAGTTTTGCCTGATGAACAAAACCGTGCTGCCATCATGATCCTTGCCGTCCGTTATCTCCTGGTTAATCGGATAATTTAGTCCGACAAACAGAGAGTGTGTACCAAGGCTACTTACCAGCCTCTAGTCAAAAATTCCTGAAGGCCCAGAGAAGCTGGGATCCTTCTCAAAGACCTTGCAATGACTGTGATTGCATTCAGCGAAACGACATGTCCGATACGTGCGAACGATCGTCAATCGTTCGCTGTTTTCTGATCGAGCCAGGAACCACCTGCAACTGCCATGCCACTTTTCTTTGAAAGGTTCTAGGATTAGGAAGGGTAGAGACACTAGGCGGCCTACAACATCATATCAAGTTGGAGTCAAAAAGGGCTCTTGATGTAGTCAATCTTAAGAACAACATGTTATGAGGATGAATATTTATTCAGTAAATGTTGACAGTAATATAAGCAAGCGATCATGATATCATAGGAAAGTAACATACTGCTGTAATAGCCGTTTGTAGCGATGACTGGAGTAGGCCAGCAATACGTCCAGCCATAGAAGGAGTCGACAGCGTAAATGAAGCCCTTGTGTTCAATGGCATCAGAGAACCATGGACGATGTATGATCCTACGATGGACGTACAGATTTATCCACTTACCACAGTGACCTGTCAGATAGGCGAGATTGCGGTTGAAGAACGCAATTAGCCTGAAGTCTTTATAATTCGCAGATCTTGTGGGCACTTGGAACATTACAACCTTGAGCAAATCAAACTTGGTATCATGTTGGCTACTATAAGATTTTGAGTATTCTGGGCTGCGGTGCCAAAGCAGTTCAGTGTTAATAGAAGGAAGGGGGATCAATCGCCGAGGGTAGACCTCCACGAGCATCCAGTTGCCGCGACCATCGACGAGCACCATCCAAGACATGTTCGTGCCAACCCAGTACATACCACTAATGTAGTTGAGGATGACGGGGATTGGATCGCAGTCAAGGGGGTTGATGCTCGCCACCGTACGATCGTTATGCTGCGTGACACGCCATTTCTGAAGATCAGGCGGCATCAGCAAGCAAGGAGCTGGCTTAAAAAGCTTCGGCCTGAGGGCTTTGAGTAAATGGTACAACCCCGATGAGCACGCGGCGAGCGACATGGTACTGAGCTTGTCCACACGCGAAACAATGAGCTTGATTACCTCTGTGGGTAGAAAATTCCAGCCACTCTTTTGGCGGACGCGGCTCGGTTCTGCCATTGTTAGTGCTTGGGTTTCATACGAGGGGTGGGAGGCGCCTTAGTAGGGATGGAAGATTGGACGAGATTATGTGCGGACAAAGATGGAGAAGTGAATATGTGCTGCGGGAAGTGGACAGGTGATGATGACTACAGCACGCCGCTTGACTTACGAGACACATACCAGCAGCGTAGGGTCATATCGATGCCAGACAACTTGCTTGAGTGATCATAGTACTGGTACTCCCTACAGTACCTACTACTATGCCCTAACTTGCTTGAGTAGAGTAGTAGTGGAGTAGGACTCTGCTCTACTACTAGCACCGAAGGAGTAGTATATTCTAATCTAAAATAGTTACAACTTCAATGCCCGAGCATGGAACGACTATGAACCGCCATCGATGCTAACTCCAATCCCCCGCAAACATTCGCTAGGAGACATGGTAGTTGCTAACGTCGACGACGCAGTTACAGTACGTGTGTAAGGGTGGCGGTTTTGTAAAATACTATGGCTTAAAAACAGGCCACCATCGGATGGAAATCTAACGGTTACGTGGGATTCGCCAGGATTGAGCTCGTGCCGAACAATCGCCAGATATGATTACTAAAAAAAGGTTAAAACACCCAGGGCTATAACTTGCACTGGCTGACCACTAACAATGATACTAACATAGTTGTAAAATGGTCAAAGACCGTGTCTACGTGGTGTTTGGAATTATATGCAAAAAAATTAGCAAGATGACCATGCATTGCACGGCACACCATCATCACCAACTCGGTTTTTTCTCTACTCCTACTCCTATAAAAGACTCAGTTGGTGACGATGGAGGCGAGGAGGCGTGTTCAGCCGGGCGTGCAGCGGACGGTGCAGTACTATTTGATTTGTCATAAAAAACAAAGAAGAGTAGTAGAGATAGGGATAAGAGTAGAGATAGAGACTTAGGGATGAGCACCATCTATTGCTTCCTGTGCTACTCCTGCGCTCCATTCAGCGGCCGCAACGTCCCCTACAGCCACTCCCTCCTGCGCTCCATTCGGCGGGCGCTGTTGAAATTTGGGGAGTGCACTCTCGCGACTGCTGGCCGCCACGACTTCACCGATGACGACTTCTTCCCCGACCTTGGCAACCACTTCCTCAACGACTTGGGCAACAACCTCAATGCCAACGGTGCTGCTCCCGTTGCACCGTATGTGTTTTTGTCCTTCCTGTTCGAAATCATGGTAGAATTCATGTTTGTACTCTGTATCCTACTAGATTTTATTTGTTCATCTACTATGCTAGTCCACATGATTAGTTTAATCTCTGTTATAGCCGTCATTATTTATTTTGTGCTTATTCGGATTAAATCTCGTAGTAACTTGCTCATATATTCAACTGGCGCAACGTCCCCTACAGCCACTCCTGTTTCATGGACGGCCCAGTCGATGCCTCCAAGGAGCCCTTCGTCTACTGCTATGAGTGCCCGATGCTGTTTTGGGGCTCGCCGGCAGACATCATGCATCACCTCACGGATGCGTGCAGCGGTCACTACTGGCCCTTGGCGGAGAACATCAAGTATGAGACGTGCTACCTGTTCACCATGCTGGAGTCGCTGGAGGATCACCGCCGCTTGCTTGTCTCGAAGGAGGACGGCAGCGTCTTCCTCTTGATCATGGGCACCAGCGAGGCCAGCGCAAGCCGCCGCCCCGTCTTTGTTGTGTGGGTCAGGGGCGACACCACTGACACTGACACTGACACGAGGCCGATGTACGGGTGCGTGCTCACTGTTACTACCCCTCCGAGGTATGTGGGCGGCGACACCGGCTCCATCATGCTGACTAGGACTGTGCAGAGCTAGGACCTTCCCACCGATGTGGACATGGAAGACGCATTGTATGATTTACCACCCAACACAATGCACGGGGACTCCAAGGAGGTTCACCTGGACTAGGGATGGAAAAAAAGCTCAAAGCTCGCGAGCTAAACAAGTAGCTCGTGACTCGGCTCGAATCTAGTCGAACTCGAAGAATAACGAATCAAGTCGAGCTTTAGTTTAAGATTGTTTATAGACCAAGTTAAACGAGCCAATCTCACGAGTACTCGTGTAACTCGTTAGGCACGGTACAAAAGATCATCCACTCCCAATCCAAGAAAAAGATCAGCCACTCAGCACCCTGCGTTCCAGGCACACAACACAAGGCCCGACCGTTGAAATCCCAGCCGCCTAGGAGACTCAAGTGTTACAAGGAAATTACAATTATTTAGTGATATATATTTTAATATATACATAATCATTTTTATCATATTTGAGGGTTTTATGTTCATATCTTTAACGAGCTTAACAAGCTAAACGAGCTAGCTCGCGAGTTATACGAGTCAAGCCAATCTTGGGTTTCATCTCGTTATAGTAACGAGTCGAGTCGAGCTAGCTCATTAATGAAACGAGCTCTAGCGAGTCGAGCCGAGCTGGCTCGACTCGGCTTGAATTCCAGCCCTAACCTGGACATACGCATTATCAAGTTAAATGTTCATCAGTAGTCTTCGCTTAGTGTAATCCGCTATCTAAGCATGTGGAGACTTCCGTGCATGATCTTGCTCTATTGGAGTATCGCGCATGAATAAAAGTGTATCCATTTATAGTTTAGTCTAGAATCTTCCTTGTATGATTTTTTTACTACAGTACTCGTGAAAGACTTACTATGAACCATTTCTTACAACTCCTCTGCCCCTTCCAAGTCATCCTGATTTAATCCCTCCGTCTAGGTGTATAAGGGCATGGTTAATACTTAATAGTATTGCCAACTGTTGACTATAATAAAGTGCCATGTCATCTGTAGCCAAAATGTATAACAATTGATACTCAAAAACTAATTCTTAAAGATCATTCCTTGCAAAGCACAATAAGTGTTATTTCTTCACAAGTTTTGGATGCAGGTTGAACAGTTGAACGCTTTTGTTTGGAAAAGGTACCATTTTATCTATTTCACCCATATGTTTGTGAGCTCTAGAGATGAAATAATGAAGAAACCTATCGATACCCGTTACACATGAGATGACCCCCACATCCTTTGTCAAAATAAACAACTCCCCGATCAATGCATTTCACTCTTCCGTGCAACGCATGGGCACCTTACTACTATAGATTAGTACGACCAAAAATTGAACCAACATTATATATAGTACGATAAATGTTGATGCATGTCACCTAAAATTATATCATTGAAAACTATGTTCAAATACGAATCGAACGATATAGTTTTTGTTGACATGCACTAACATTTTGTCAGTTAAATCTTCAGTCAAATTCAATGGGGGACTAATAAACCACGACCGATGTAGTACAAGTGTAGAGGGTGGCGCTGCACGGGAGTCTCACCCCGCTCGTGGCACGACAGTAAAGCCGTCATATCACAAACCTAACCACTGCCAGTAATAAGTGGCTTGGTAAAATAAACAGACAAGCAACCATCACATCCCTCCGTCTTTTTTGCATTTCATCTCTCTGCATTTACTTTCTCTGGTTCATCTCGCACACTCGATCCCTAGCTACTACTCCTAGTATCCCTAGCTACTACTCCTAGGGCCAGTTCTTTTGGTGGCTTAAAAAATAAGCCGTCTCTTCCCCAGCTTTTCCCATAAGACTAGTCACAATGGAGAGTAACATTAAGGCACCTCACTCATTTATTTGGGATTCTAAACTACTACTAGTATCTCCGTCCTCGTTTATACGTCACCATTTAATTTGTGGTAAATTTTGACCAAAGATTTAACTGATAAAATGTTAGTGCATGTGACATGCACAAACATTTCATTAGTTCAATTTATGATCAAAATTTGACACAGATTACAATGGGGACCAATAAACCAACACGGAGCTAGTAGTAATAGGATTACTACTAATCTAGAGGCCTAAACGAACTGGCCCCTGGTACTCCTACTATTAGTACTAGTACTCAAGTTGCAATTCCAATTGCACGGCACAACTTGTTAGGCAAAAAATTCGATACAGGGTGTAGGAAGCGGTTTGGGAATTTGCATGCCTTTCCGACCAGTGAGATACTCCATACAAAGTACGACAGAGAAATAACCACAGAGAAGGAAGCTAAAAGTAAACAATCAAACGAGCATTTTTGCTTTTTTTTGCATTGAATCATTTCACAAGCTTGACTAGTGTTGTTTTTCTACTTTTACAAAAACCGCATCGTAATGTTAAAACGTGCATTTGCACGTACATAAGTAATAGTAGTACTCCCTCCGTCTAGGTGTATAAAGTCTTCCCTCCTTCTTGGTCACGGTGCACAACCAAAGATGACTTATTCACATGGACGGAGGGAGTAGCACAGTCTGCAAGCATAGAGAGAGAGAGATGTCTAGTGCAATAGTATATAGTAGTAAAGTTTGTGCTATATGAACCTACTTACAAAATGCGTATGGATACACAAGGTTTCCAAATTTTCCCTCTTACATACTTAATTAAGGACGCTAATAATTCCCGAACGTTCGAGATTTATCATTTGCGTCCCAAAACTAATGAGATCACCTTACGAAACTAAATTATACTCCTACTAAAAGCCACGGTGCTCCAGGAGCGCTTGAGGCGCGCCATGAGTGCCCTGGTGTGCGGCCGTTTCCCAGCGCGCCGACACAACGCCTCTTCCTCAGCCTCGCAACTCGTGGGGTGCTGATTGGCGGCTTGCCGGCGGGCAAACGCGATCTCACCGATGTGGTGATCCGGCGCCAGCAGGTACTCCTCGCTGGAAGCATGCACCCGGTCCATGTACCGCCAAGCGTAGATGAGGCGCTTGGGCCCGATTGCACTCAGGGCTTTGGCACGGGCGTCCTACGCCACCCTCACGGCCCTTGCACGAGCCTTCTGCCACAGAGCCAATTGCCTATCTCTCTCAGACGCGACATAGACCTGCTAGGCAGCTTGCCCCGCGGCATGCTTCTCTTCCTCGGCCTTCTTCTCCGCCTCTATTTTGGCGTGCTCTGCCGGTGGAAAAGCCTCCCACATGGCGACATCCATTTCTTTTCAAATCTCCTCAAGGTTGGGGGGCTCGGTGGGCGGTGCAGCGTTCTCCTCGTAGCGGGGAGCCGATGCGTCCTCCGACGCGCATGCTGGCGAGATTGGGAACGTCGACACATCCACCTCGACACGTTGCGGTGAGGAGTGGAACACCGACGCGTCCTCCTCGACTAGTGGCGGCGAGGAACAGAACGGCGACACGTGACCGTCCAGGCGGTGCAGCGAGGGGCGCCTAGGGCTTGGGATGGGCGATGCCATGGTGGTCGACGTGAGAGGGAGGGGGAGGATATAGCGATGAACGTGAGTGTTCTTCCTAATACCGTGGGAGGCGTAGTATTTATAGAGAGCAATGGCACACCTACTTAAGATATGGACTGAGCTGCACTGACTTAACTGCAGGTCTAGTTGCATCACTGACATGTGGGCCAGACACCTGTTGGGCCCATATGTTAGTGACCCAATGCACCTGCAGTTAAGTAACTGAAGCAGCATCTCGGAAGATATGTTGCGTGATTAAAGTAACAGCTATGTGGGCATATTTGTTGGAGTAAATTACGGGGGAGGGAAGGGGTGGAAATATTCTTGGTCACAACAGATAGGACGAGCGTGGGGGAGGAGAGTCATGCATGCAGATTTTTCCCACACGGGCTGGAGTGGTGGGACCGCCGGAGGGAGAAGGAGAGTCTCGCAGGCATATTGTTTCCACACATGGAGAGGAAAAGATTTGGAGACGAACATGCTTCCTGCAGGTATGGGGAACGGTGCATAATAAGTCATCTTGCATGCCGGGCTAGGTATAGTCTCAAGTCACTAAAAACATACACGCCCCACACATGTTGATATTTCAAGGTGCACTAAATTGTTGCATGCGATGATTAAGGCTAGCCATAATGGTGGTACCTTAGCTGGTATCATGCACACGGGAATAGCAAACATGTTGATGTGGCAAAGAATCAAAGAAGAGAGGGGGGTTAGAGTAACTAGTGTTCATGCATGCATTGGTAAACACATTTTTTTGTGAAGAACGACATGATTAGTTGAGTACTTTTGTAGACTGCAGAAACTATTCCTCCGCCTCTATCTTGCTAAGAGTAGATGAAATTTTTGAATTGAGCCCTTTAAACTAGAAGGGAGGTAGTTGTACTCTAATAGCTAACCTTGTTGTGATGACAAGATAGGACATGGCACGCACCTGGACAGAGGAACTACTCTCCATTGTGCATTTAAGTTTTGTCTGAAGTCAATGTACCTCTACTTTCACCAAACTTATAGAAAAATGTATCAACATTCACAATGTCAAATCAATATTTTTATACTCATTATAAAACATAGTTCTTATACTCATTATAATCAGTATTGTAGATATTGATATTTTTAGTATAAATTTGGTCAAACACTTTGGAAATGGTTGACGGAAGTAAAAAGGACCAGAGGGAGTATCATGCATGCGGAGTAGGCAAAAAAATTGCTCATTTATAGCCGGTCGAAGTTTCAAAGGGCGCGGCCGCGCGAGGGAGGTGAAGGTCGTGGGAGGCGTGACGGTTTACGGAATTAAGTGAAGTTACATCCACGCGTCGGCATGGTGTGTGAACAGGCAGAAGCTATACCGTCAGGCCTACGATATGTGTCTAGTAGACATGACATCTAGTGGGTCCCGCATAGTTCTCGAGAACTCTTTGGGGGCTTGCAGCCGTTTATCCACCGGGCAAGCCAGCAATGCCACTCCATTCGCACGCCCTACTCGTCCCCATCTTCTACCTTACAACAGTTCGCTCCTAGTCGTCCCGTCCTTTCACATTACACCAGTTCAACTTTTTTTTGTGAGGTACACCAGTTCAACTTCTCCTAACCTCCTCCAAAATCCATGGACTCCCGAATCTCCATGGTTGCCGCTGAGTACCAGGTTAGAGCCATCACCGGCGATGAGTTCATCATCATCTACACACGTGGATCCATGACGGTGAAAGCAAGCCTTGCTCGCTTCCTACGCATACACCATAGTCTTGGAAAGAGAGAAGATTCTAAAGGAGGCAGACAGGAAGAAGCCCACCGTGATCCAGGTTTGCGTACATAACGTGTGCTTGGTCTACCACATATGACATGCCGACGTTGAGTGCTAGAATTTTAAGAACTTCCTCAAGGAAGAAAGAGTGAAATTCGTTACCGTAGACTTTAGGAACGACAGGGATGTCCTGCGTTGGATAGGCCTCATTGTAGGCCAGCCCTTTGATCTCCAGAAGGCAAGCCTGGTGTCCTCCTCTCAGCCTTCAATGTTGACCCTGGCAGCAGCCATGATTGATCCTTCGGATCCTAAACTAAAGAAACCTCATCACGAGTTTCATCATGCATGGGAGTCGAAGACATTAGATGAAGATCACATCATGTATGCATCAATGGATGCCTACCTTTGTTTAAATATCTACAAGGGTTGGATGAAGAAGTAGAGCCCAGTGTCCGGTTCAAGCAAAGAAGCATCGTCGAAGAGAAAGAGGAAGAGGGACGAGGACGAAGTCGAGAACGTGGACTCAGACTCCGAGTAGGTGGAAGTGTCGTCGCTCATGCTGGTTCTACTGCAGTGTCAAGCGGACTAGTTGCTTAGTTTATTTTCAAGGGTGTGTTGTGCCGAGGCCCCAGCAGAACTATGTTTATGTTCTTTCTCGTTTTTTGAACTCTTTAGTACATACAGTAGTACTAGTACTATGTCTTACTACTGTTCTTCTTATAGTTGGTACTACTGCTCGTATCTTCATGTTCCTACTGTGCTTAATACGTTCGTACTAGTAATATAATTTGGATCAGTCGATTTGTGAAAGAAGTTCGACGGTGCGAAGGAAGAGGACGGCAGAGAAGCTACCCCAGTATCTATATTAGGGTGGTAGGGTGCCCATGATCTATCTTATGAGTGTTGGGTGTGGAATGCAGTTCGCCAGAATAAAATGGATCATGCCCAAGGTTAAACGGATGGCGGGGGTGGGGGAGCATGGTGGTGGCAGGCGGTTCAGGGGAGGGCGGCGACGGCAGGCGGTTAGGCGTGTATCGGGCTGAGAAGATGAACCGTGCATTGATTTTGGAGGTTGAAGAAGCCCTTCTAGCCATCCATGTTGCATCAAACGGCTCACAGGAGTCGGCCGACCCAAATTGCTCCTTCAGATTGCAGGATCCACGTGGCATTCAAGGTCTCGAAGGTAGATTCCGCGTCCGCACCCGGTTTGCAGGCTCGACGCGCGCGCGACCGACTTCCGCCGTGACAGCCACCATGGGCGCCTCCTCCGCGCGGGCGAAGACGACAATGACACCCTAGTTCCTCCACGCCGGCATGCTGGAGTGTGACGCCCCCGATTTAATCGTACACTAATCATGCACGCAAATGTGTACGATCAAGATCAGGGACTCACGGGAAGATATCACAACACAACTCTACAAATAAAATAAGTCATACAAGCATCATAATACAAGCCAGGGGCCTCGAGGGCTCGAATACAAGTGCTCGATCATAGACGAGTCAGCGGAAGCAACAATATCTGAGTACAGACATAAGTTAAACAAGTTTGCCTTAAGAAGGCCAGCACAAACTGGGATACAGAACGAAAGAGGCGCAGGCCTCCTGCCTGGGATCCTCCTAACTACTCCAGGTCGTCGTCAGCGGGCAGCACGTAGTAGTAGGCACCTCCGGTGTAGTAGGGGTCGTCGTCGACGGTAGCGTCTGGCTCCTGGACTTCAGCATCTGGTTGCGACAACCAGAAAGAAGGAAAGGGGGAAAAAAGGGGGGGAGAAAGCAACCGTGAGTACTCATCCAAAGTACTCGCAAGCAAGGAACTACACTACATATGCATGGGTATATGTGTAAGGAGGCCATATCAGTGGATTGAACTGCAGAATGCCAGAATAAGAGGGGGATAACTAATCCTGTCGAAGACTACGCTTCTGGTCACCTTCGTCTTGCAGCATATAGAAGAGAGTAGATTGTAGTCCTCCAAGTAGCATCTCCAAGTAGCATCGCATAGCATAATCCTACCCGGCGATCCTCCCCTCGTCACCCTGTTAGAGAGCGATCACCGGGTTGTATCTGGCACTTGGAAGGGTGTGTTTTATTAAGTATCCGGTTCTAGTTGTCATAAGGTCAAGGTACAACTCCAAGTCGTCCTGTTACCGAAGATCACGGCTATTCGAATAGATTAACTTCCCTGCAGGGGTGCACCACATAGCCCAACACGCTCGATCCCATTTGGCCGGACACACTTTCCTGGGTCATGCCCGGCCTCGGAAGATCAACACGTCGCAGCCCCACCTAGGCTCAACAGAGAGGCCAGCACGCCAGTCTAAACCTAAGCGCGCAGGGGTCTGGGCCCATCGCCCTGAGCACACCTGCACGTTGCGTACGCGGCCGGTGAGCAGACCTAGCAACCTCCATTACAAAGGAAGTTGCGTTAACGCAGTCCAACCCGGCGGGCGCCGCTCCGTCGCTGACGTCTGAAGTGCTTCGGCTGATACCACGACGTCGGGATACCCATAACTACTCCCACGTAGATGGTTAGTGCGTATAGGCTCGTAGCCAGACTCAGATCAAATACCAAGATCTCGTTAAGCGTGTTAAGTATCCGCGAACGCCGAACAGGGCCAGGCCCACCTGTCTCCTAGGTGGTCTCAACCTGCCCTGCCGCTCCGCCACAAAGTAACAGTCGGGGGCCGTCGGGAACCCAGGCCCACCACTACCTGGATGGAGCCACCTGCCCCTTCAGCCCCCAACTCCGAATAGTATCACAGGTAATGTAACAGTGTAAAGTATATAGTATATGCCCGTGATCACCTCCCGAAGTGATCACAGCCCAGTAGTATAGCATGGCAGACTGACAAGAATGTAGGGCCAATGATGATAAACTAGCATCCTATACTAAGCATTTAGGATTGCAGGTAAGGTATCAACAGATGTAGCGACAATGTCAGGCTATGCATCAGAATAGGATTAACGAAAGCAGTAACATGCTACACTACTCTAATGCAAGCAGTATAGAGGAGAATAGGCGATATCTGGTGATCAAGGGGGGGGGGCTTGCCTGGTTGCTCTGGCAAGAGAGAGGGGTCGTCAACTCCGTAGTCGAACTGGTCAGCAGCAGCGTCAGTCTCGTAGTCTACCGGAGATAAGAGGGGGAAGAAACAATGAATACAATGCAAACATAAACACGACGATGCGTGACGTGACAATGAGCGGTGATAGGTGTGCCCTAACGTGGTATGAGGTGGTACCGGTTAAGGGGGGAAACATCGGGGAAGTATTCCCGGTGTTTCGCATTTTCGGGCAGAGGAGCCGGAGGGGGAAAGTTGCGAGTTCGATAGGTTAGGGGTGTGTGGCGGACGAACGGACTGCGTATCCGGAATCGTCCCGTCGTTCTGAGCAACTTTCATGTTGAAAATATTTTAATCCGAGTTACGGATTAAAAGATATGATTTTTAAAAGATTTTAACAATTTTGGAATTTAATTATTTATTTAATTAATTCAAAAAAAATGTATTTTATGACGTCAGCATGATGTCATGCTGACGTCAGCAGTCAACAGGGGTTGACTGAGTCAACCCTGACATGTGGGTCCCGTGGGACCCACCTGTCATACACTGTTAGGTTAATTAGGATTTAGTTAAACTAATTACTGTTTAATTAAGCTAACAGGTTAATTAGATTAATTAATTAAGGTTAATTAACTTAATTTAATTAATTAATTAATTAATTAAATTTGTTTTATTTTAATTATTGTTTTTATTTATTTATTTATTTATTTATTTAAACTCCCTTTTTTTTAAAACGTTTCTGGGGCTGGGGCCCCTTTGTCAGTGGGCCAAAGGCCTAGCGGGTTTGGGCGCTATCGGGCGGGCGTTGGCGCCCGACTGGGCGAGTGCTCGCCCGCAGGGATTGCAGCGGGGCGAGGCCACCGGGGCTGCGGTGGGGCGCCGACCAGGGCGGTGGCGTGGTGGCCGGCAGGGTGGCCGCGGGGCAGATGCGGGTCGGCGCGGCTGGGTGCGAACAGCGCGGCCAGCAGTGGCGCTGTCAGGAGAGGCCGGAGGAGGCCACGGCGACGGGCGCACGCGGAGGAGCTCGTCGGGGCAGTCGGGAGCGGCGACTTGCAACAGAGAGGGGGAGAGGGGCACTGGGAGGCGTGGTGCTGAGCGCGGCGAGGGCGGGTGGTGCGGCGACGGAGCCGCGGCGGAGGGGCGCCGGATGTGAGGGCCGCCACGGGCGCGGCTGGCGCAGTTGACCGGCGCGAGCAAGGACGGCAAAACGCCGGCGAGCTAGGGAGAGGCCACGGCCGTGTGCGAGCGCGGCGGGCGTAGGGGAACGGAGGCCGAGGGCCTCACCGGGCTTTGTAGGGACTAGGGGCAGCGGGCGCGGTGGAGGTCGGGGGCGACCGGCGAGGAGGGAGTCGGGGAGGCGTGCGCCGGCGTCGGGGAGGGCGGGGGCCGTCGGGGTCGTCTCGGTCGGGGGTCTCCGCCCCCGATCCAGATCGGGCGAGGGCAGGGGAGAGGGGTGGGGGCGCGTGGGGGGGGGAAGGAGTGGGGCGGCTAGGGTTCGGCCGCGGGGGGTGGGGGGGTATGTGGCCGGGGCGGCTGGGCCGATGGGCCGGCCCAAGAGGGGGGGGAAGTTGGGCCAGGCCAGGGGCCAGGTGGGGTGGGGGAACTGGCTGGGCCAGGGGGTTTTCCCCTCCCTCTCCCTTTTTTTTTCTTTCTTTTCTTTTATTAATTTTCTTTTCTGTTTTTAGATTATTTAAAATGCCAAAGCATTTTACAAAAATTAGTGCACCCCACCATAATTATGTTAGCTATTTTAGACAACCCCCGAAAATTTTTAGTTTTGGTTTTGAAACTTTTTATCTTTGCTCTTGTTTTGATTTTTGTTTTAGAACGGGTTCGGATCTAACGCGAGTTTATCCACAGTAACTGAGGTGACGTGGCAACATTAGTGGGGATTACTGTAGCTTAATTACCCGGGCGTCACAATTCTCCTCCACTACAAGAAATCTCGTCCCGAGATTTAAGAGGGGAGCAAGGGGGAAAGTTCTGGTTACAATATTCTAACGGATCTTCTCGAAGAAGTTAATTCCTTTCGTTGATGTCTTCAATCCTTTATTCCGATGCATCATGATAAACTTGTCACCATTTATTCGGGAACTCCATCGTACTTACGAATAGGTAAGGGGTAGCTCTACAATGATAGGATGTTATAAGGGAAAATCATCTGGGGGTATCCCAAGAATGAACTTATGAGTATCTCTCGAGTTGAACAAATGACACACATCGAGAGCAAAGTAAGACAGTGCGATAAGAAGTTTCAAGCGGATAGGCAATCGTTCATTGCCTGAAACAGAGTGTGAATGGGGTTCAGAGCAACAGGAATAAGTATTGTGTCCGATACCAGAATTGATCACTAGGAAGGTGGCTCGCAAACTACATACGAAGTCAAGCTGTAGGAATAACTTTGGCAACAGGGTGTATAGGAGAGTCAGGTTTCGATCCTGTGAAACTGTGGGTTATGGGCCCACCATGTGGTTGAAAGTAGGAAGGGGGCCGACATTTTGCACGTTCATGATAGTAAAGTGTGTCAAAGGGTAGCCTGTCAGATATGTCGGCAACAACATCGATACCAAGGGCGAGGGACGAAGAGAACCATTTTCCTGCTCGTTGAACGAGGCGGGCCAATAGGCAAAGTTCTCATCCATCGGTGGCTACCGGAATGTTTTCAACAATAGTAACAGGGTCTTGCTGACAGAGTTGTACACCGAGGTGTTTACATAAGCAGGAGAACATTACTGCTTAGATCATATAGACCACAAGAAAGGTTAAACAAAACAATGGAAAGGAAAAGGTGATCATCAGATCAAATAGAACAATGGAATGGAAAATATGTTTAAGCACATATTTCGAGGGTATATCCTTCCCAAGGATAAGCAGAGCATGATATCCATGACAGGATATAATGTAGAAAACCATTTAGGTAAGGGGAGAGAAATTTCATGACACTACCCATACAAAGGTGTTTGGATAATTGATAAGGAAAATTTAGCATTTGCTTTAAATGTTCTTGTTGAAAATCGGAGTATCACAGACATGCTTCGAGATAGCATTGACATGGTCTTCAAGCAAAGGTCGGACTTGGATATACAAAGGATTCACCAGGAACAACTTATAGAATAAGCATTACAATTTCCTTATGGAAGAATGGAAAACCTTGCTGGAAAGGAAACTTTAACACTAGGTCCTCCGACCAGGTGTGCTAGGCATGACATCACCTTACCGATATATAAGGACCAATGTTATAACTCTTGGGAAAAATGTTCCAACCATCATATCTGATCGAGATTCAGATCCGATCGGTGTTAGGATACCTCAGACTCAGGATGCCTGAAAAAGGTGCAAAATAAATTGACGAGATGACCTTGTAAGATTCTCGGGAAATGCACTATGGGAATGAGTATCGACACAAGAGTTCATCATTTAAACCAAAGAGAGGGTGACGGGGTAGATGATGGAGTCAGCGACAATCCTCGAGATTTCCAAAAAGGTGGACTTCCACAACTATGTGAACAAGGAGATAACATTTGTCAGATCAAATGATATAATGATGTATGCTCGAGGAAAACATACACAATTAACATTGGTTGAAAGGTGCGCCCGAAATATGGGCTGGGTAGCACGATCAATGTTAGAATGGTGATTCGATAACCAATGGTCTAAGAATGAAATATCGACCATTAACTTCAAAGCAATAGGGCTGCTAGAAGTTTTGAATTCACGCATCATAGTTCATTTGTCGGTTTTCCGGTTAGAAACAACACAAGGACCAAGAGATGAAGGTAGATGGCGGGATGTATAACTTGTAGCAAGAATTATTAAGAGGTGGTGATATTCCCACAACATTCTTGATATATAAGATGGTATTACTTCAAGGTAGGACATAAGACAAGCTGGGTAGCCAGGAACTCAAGGTACAGCCACAACACAAACAAGTTTGTGTTGGTAAGAAGGCAAGGAAATAGTCGATGACAACACAATTTACCAAGGGACAAGGATGGTATTTCCCATGAAGAATTCAATAGATATCTTCGAAGAGCATCAAAATGTTGATGTTGATCATGACACATTTGTCAAGAGATTTCATGCAGATGTAGTCGATCAGCGACGACATCAAGTCAAAGGAATGATGAAGCAAGAGGTTATTGGAACCACAGTTACGACACAAACTCGAAACCAAGCTTGTTGTTCAAGGCGAAATGATATGACGATGAGGACCGACGTAAGGTTAGTTCATCGTCGAAAATTGTGCTCCGAGAAGAAGGACCGAGTAGCACAGTTAAAATCATCACGACAATGATATAGCCAAACAGGCTAGGAATGGCGTGATCGGGTACAAACTCGTACTTATAGAAGCTTACTGAAGAGTTGTTGAACCGTAGTGCGGTCTCGGTTCATTTATCGGTGTCTTTGAGTGTTTAATAACTCAGAGCCCGTGAAAAATTGGAATCAGTGGGAAGGTAGTACTTGATGAAGAGCTCATAAGAAGTTATGCAGTTCCATGATAATCTCGAGATACCAGGGGTAATACTCGATGACATATCAAAGTAGAGGTTGGACGGGGGTTATTGCTCTACAGAAGACAAGTGCTAAAACTTGCACGAGAAATGGTATTTAAAAGAGAACACGGTCGGAACCACGATTGCAAAAGGCCGGATCCTAGATATAAGATGAACTTATACCGAAGGAATAATTCATTTAAGAGAAGCTTTAATGATAAGATATACATCGTGTCCATGGGCATGAACACAAAGTTCAAGGTCGACTCCCACTTCTTCAATGTATAACCTTCCATTCACTTCTCGCTTTGATAAAGGCATTAGTGCTGAAAGTTTTACCTGGTGAAATACCAGATGAGTATGACTAGTGAAAACTTCCGAGTTCACACATATAAAGGAAGGCATAGGTTCAACCCGTCAGGGTATCATGGAAACATATACCACAAGCTTCAATAGTAAATGCCACCAGCTCGAAAGCAGAGCATGGTTGGCCAAGCAGAGGATACAACTTAACAAGGGCGTCATGTATAAGGGGAAGAACTCACAAAGGGTTCCAATGTGAAGGACACTGTCGGATAACAATCCAACAAAGGACTTGATAGTCCACAAAGGACCTGATATGAGTATCAGTACTCAACTAGAGGGAGAAGAATGCAAGGAGATCAGATTATAGAAACAACTGACTAACTCAATTGTCAAATGCAAAGGAATTATGATTTCCAAATCAAGGGATCAGAAGCAATGCTCTGATTAGGGATGGATAAGTTGAATAGCATTAGGGTATAATCAACGCCAACTGGATTGGTCGAGAACCAATTCTAGTTAAAAGAATGGCAGCTCAGCCGGAAAGGTAATTTATAAGGATCAATGATGTTTGCGGGTATTCGCAAACATATTGAGTCAACAGACTCAAAATGATAATGACAAGGAATGTCATTAAGACTACGAGACTTATGGGATTAACCATAATGCAAGCAAGCAAGAATTTCAAGAGCCAAAGGCTCCAGAGGATTCTCGGAAGATCGAATAGTATTTTGAAGAATTTTGTGTAACACATGAACAACAGGGGATGAGCGGATACTCGACAAGTGCGAGTATTTATTTGAGGGGGTATTCATGTAGTAAGGAACTGCTAGGCAGTAGGCACAAAGTATTCTCGGATCAATAGAGAAAACTTCGGGGTATCTTGTAATAACAAGATCACTGGGGGATGATCGTATGAATGGCAAGTGTAAGTAGTTATCCATACGGATTTATCGGTGGCCAGGAATAGCAAAAGTGATGGGCACAAAGTCTCGAGAGAATATCAAAGAGTATCTCCGAATTCTTCTGATTAGCAGACGATCATCTGAAGTGAGGGGCTCTCCGGGAGAAAGTACTCGCGAGAACCTAAAGTTAGTTTTGTTATTAGCAAAATCGTTTAACCCGAATAGAAGAGAGTTCAGAATCCCAGAGTAAAGATCGAGGAGTAAAAGATCCTAATACCACCCAATGGCGACGTGTGCCCGTAAGACACACAACCATGTTAGTAAAAGTTTTGCAATGTCTAGACTCGACTTCGGCCAAGGAGTTGGAAGGGGGATTCCTACAGGCAGTTGGCTCTGATACCAACTTGTGACGCCCCCGATTTAATCGTACACTAATCATGCACGCAAATGTGTACGATCAAGATCAGGGACTCACGGGAAGATATCACAACACAACTCTACAAATAAAATAAGTCATACAAGCATCATAATACAAGCCAGGGGCCTCGAGGGATCGAATACAAGTGCTCGATCATAGACGAGTCAGCGGAAGCAACAATATCTGAGTACAGACATAAGTTAAACAAGTTTGCCTTAAGAAGGCCAGCACAAACTGGGATACAGAACGAAAGAGGCGCAGGCCTCCTGCCTGGGATCCTCCTAACTACTCCAGGTCGTCGTCAGCGGGCAGCACGTAGTAGTAGGCACCTCCGGTGTAGTAGGGGTCATCGTCGACGGTAGCGTCTGGCTCCTGGACTCCAGCATCTGGTTGCGACAACCAGAAAGAAGGAAAGGGGGAAAAAGGGGGGAGAAAGCAACCGTGAGTACTCATCCAAAGTACTCGCAAGCAAGGAACTACACTACATATGCATGGGTATATGTGTAAGGAGGCCATATCAGTGGATTGAACTGCAGAATGCCAGAATAAGAGGGGGATAACTAATCCTGTCGAAGACTACGCTTCTGGTCACCTTCGTCTTGCAGCATATAGAAGAGAGTAGATTGTAGTCCTCCAAGTAGCATCTCCAAGTAGCATCGCATAGCATAATCCTACCCGGCGATCCTCCCCTCGTCACCCTGTTAGAGAGCGATCACCGGGTTGTATCTGGCACTTGGAAGGGTGTGTTTTATTAAGTATCCGGTTCTAGTTGTCATAAGGTCAAGGTACAACTCCAAGTCGTCCTGTTACCGAAGATCACGGCTATTCGAATAGATTAACTTCCCTGCAGGGGTGCACCACATAGCCCAACACGCTCGATCCCATTTGGCCGGACACACTTTCCTGGGTCATGCCCGGCCTCGGAAGATCAACACGTCGCAGCCCCACCTAGGCTCAACAGAGAGGCCAGCACGCCGGTCTAAACCTAAGCGCGCAGGGGTCTGGGCCCATCGCCCTGAGCACACCTGCACGTTGCGTACGCGGCCGGTGAGCAGACCTAGCAACCTCCATTACAAAGGAAGTTGCGTTAACGCAGTCCAACCCGGCGCGCGCCGCTCCGTCGCTGACGTCTGAAGTGCTTCGGCTGATACCACGACGTCGGGATACCCATAACTACTCCCACGTAGATGGTTAGTGCGTATAGGCTCGTAGCCAGACTCAGATCAAATACCAAGATCTCGTTAAGCGTGTTAAGTATCCGCGAACGCCGAACAGGGCCAGGCCCACCTGTCTCCTAGGTGGTCTCAACCTACCCTGCCGCTCCGCCACAAAGTAACAGTCGGGGGCCGTCGGGAACCCAGGCCCACCACTACCTGGATGGAGCCACCTGCCCCTTCAGCCCCCAACTCCGAATAGTATCACAGGTAATGTAACAGTGTAAAGTATATAGTATATGCCCGTGATCACCTCCCGAAGTGATCACAGCCCAGTAGTATAGCATGGCAGACTGACAAGAATGTAGGGCCAATGATGATAAACTAGCATCCTATACTAAGCATTTAGGATTGCAGGTAAGGTATCAACAGATGTAGCGACAATGTCAGGCTATGCATCAGAATAGGATTAACGAAAGCAGTAACATGCTACACTACTCTAATGCAAGCAGTATAGAGGAGAATAGGCGATATCTGGTGATCAAGGGGGGGGGGCTTGCCTGGTTGCTCTGGCAAGAGAGAGGGGTCGTCAACTCCGTAGTCGAACTGGTCAGCAGCAGCGTCGGTCTCGTAGTCTACCGGAGATAAGAGGGGGAAGAAACAATGAATACAATGCAAACATAAACACGACGATGCGTGACGTGACAATGAGCGGTGATAGGTGTGCCCTAACGTGGTATGAGGTGGTACCGGTTAAGGGGGGAAACATCGGGGAAGTATTCCCAGTGTTTCGCATTTTCGGGCAGAGGAGCCGGAGGGGGAAAGTTGCGAGTTCGATAGGTTAGGGGTGTGTGGCGGACGAACGGACTGCGTATCCGGAATCGTCCCGTCGTTCTGAGCAACTTTCATGTTGAAAATATTTTAATCCGAGTTACGGATTAAAAGATATGATTTTTAAAAGATTTTAACAATTTTGGAATTTAATTATTTATTTAATTAATTAAAAAAAAATGTATTTTATGACGTCAGCATGATGTCATGCTGACGTCAGCAGTCAACAGGGGTTGACTGAGTCAACCCTGACATGTGGGTCCCGTGGGACCCACCTGTCATACACTGTTAGGTTAATTAGGATTTAGTTAAACTAATTACTGTTTAATTAAGCTAACAGGTTAATTAGATTAATTAATTAAGGTTAATTAACTTAATTTAATTAATTAATTAATTAATTAAATTTGTTTTATTTTAATTATTGTTTTTATTTATTTATTTATTTATTTATTTAAACTCCCTTTTTTTAAAACGTTTCTGGGGCTGGGGCCCCTTTGTCAGTGGGCCAAAGGCCTAGCGGGTTTGGGCGCTATCGGGCGGGCGTTGGCGCCCGACTGGGCGAGTGCTCGCCCGCAGGGATTGCAGCGGGGCGAGGCCACCGGGGCTGCGGTGGGGCGCCGACCAGGGCGGTGGCGTGGTGGCCGGCAGGGTGGCCGCGGGGCAGATGCGGGTCGGCGCGGCTGGGTGCGAACGGCGCGGCCAGCAGCGGCGCTGTCAGGAGAGGCCGGAGGAGGCCACGGCGACGGGCGCGCGCGGAGGAGCTCGTCGGGGCAGTCGGGAGCGGCGACTTGCAACAGAGAGGGGGAGAGGGGCACCGGGAGGCGTGGTGCTGAGCGCGGCGAGGGCGGGTGGTGCGGCGACGGAGCCGCGGCGGAGGGGCGCCGGACGTGAGGGCCGCCACGGGCGCGGCTGGCGCAGTTGACCGGCGCGAGCAAGGACGGCAAAACGCCGGCGAGCTAGGGAGAGGCCACGGCCGTGTGCGAGCACGGCGGGCGTAGGGGAACGGAGGCCGAGGGCCTCACCGGGCTTTGTAGGGACTAGGGGCAGCGGGCGCGGTGGAGGTCGGGGGCGACCGGCGAGGAGGGAGTCGGGGAGGCGTGCGCCGGCGTCGGGGAGGGCGGGGGCCGTCGGGGTCGTCTCGGTCGGGGGTCTCCGCCCCCGATCCAGATCGGGCGAGGGCAGGGGAGAGGGGTGGGGGCGCGTGGGGGGGGGGGAAGGAGTGGGGCGGCTAGGGTTCGGCCGCGGGGGGTGGGGGGGTATGTGGCCGGGGCGGCTGGGCCGATGGGCCGGCCCAAGAGGGGGGGGGAAGTTGGGCCAGGCCAGGGGCCAGGTGGGGTGGGGGAACTGGCTGGGCCAGGGGGTTTTCCCCTCCCTCTCCCTTTTTTTTTCTTTCTTTTCTTTTATTAATTTTCTTTTCTGTTTTTAGATTATTTAAAATGCCAAAGCATTTTACAAAAATTAGTGCACCCCACCATAATTATGTTAGCTATTTTAGATAACCCCCGAAAATTTTTAGTTTTGGTTTTGAAACTTTTTATCTTTGCTCTTGTTTTGATTTTTGTTTTAGAACGGGTTCGGATCTAACGCGAGTTTATCCACAGTAACTGAGGTGACGTGGCAACATTAGTGGGGATTACTGTAGCTTAATTACCCGGGCGTCACATGGAGCACGTGCTCATCCTCCTCTTCATACGCTGCATGCATAGACACAGCTCCACCAGCTGCTCACGTGCTTGGCAATGCGGCGGCATCGAGGAGGGACTGCAGAAGATGTGAGCGGGCGAGCCTTTGGCTTCATGGCACAGGGTTGTTGGCGACACAACGGTGATGGGCAAGAAATTGTTGGCCGGAGCAGGCGGGCGCCGGCATGCACAACGGTGGCGGCGGCATATTGATGAATGCGCGTATGGGAGCTTACTTTAGTTTTATATAGGGTTGGTCAAACTGAAATAAAACTGTACTAGTACACGTAAACATTAGACTTAAGCAGCGCTTTTATTAGTTACCACAGCCACGATACGAAATCATGTGCAAGCGTGTGAACTGCAGCCGCGCGGTCGATCGAACGGTGCGTCATTGTGTCGCGCTTGAAGGACATCCACCTAACCTTTTTGTGTGTGTGAAAACAATCCCTGAATATTACTCAACTATTTTTCCTGAAAAGTTCTTGACGCTACAATATTTCCATATATTTGAATTTAACTCCAATTCGTGTTTATTTCGATTTGGATGTTTTAGGTGCGCCCTAATTTTTTTAATAGTGGTTTTGTGTGTGTGACTGGGAGAGAACGTGTGTATGTGTCCATATGTGTGTTGTGGTGGAAGGGAAATGTAGAGACGGTGTGCGTGTGATAGAAACATAGAAAGGTGTGAATGTGCAAATGATCATGCATGAGTGAGACATAGACAGATGCCGATACGTTGTGTATACATGAGAGAACGGTCTTCTATTTTACTTGTGTGTGTGTGTGAGAGAGAGAGAGGAGCATGCGTAACACAACAACCATCTCTCTCAATTCGTCCGTCCCTCGCACGATGGCATGTCACACATGCATCAACACGCACATTTTGACACCCTCACCCGGCCCCTTCCCACCTCAAGGCCCGCACAATCTCTTCGTGAATACCCTGTTTAGCATGTAGCTTTCCATCACATACACACACATTTCTCTCATTAGGTTTGTTTTCTCTCAATATCTGACAAACACACACACACACACAGCGCACACACACCCCCTCCCCCGAGCACACAATTCATCCCCATCCAAGGTTATATGGCGACCACTCTCGCTTGTGCTTCTCTGCACCCCAGCATGCACAACACCTCAATCTTCAAAGAGGGCGTCGAGGAGATCGAAGACGGCGACCACACTGCGCTAGAGAATGCGGGGCCATTTGGAAGCAGGATGATGTGACAACGGCTGACTGACTCCTCCCCCCACCCTCTCTCTCGCGCAAAATTACCAATCCCTCTCTCCCCCGCACAAAATTATCAATCCCTCAACCCACGAGATCCTTTCCCTCTTGTCCATGTTTTTCCAGCTCTCTCATCAGACCGGTTGTCTCTTCTCCTTCCACGTGTACAGAATCCGGATGCACATGCATCTCACGTATATTACATGTCTCCATCTTTCTCACAGACCTAACTTCTTCATCTCTCTTTGTCTCTCTCTATCTCTCTCTCTGTCTCGTTAGGTTTGTCTCCTACTCTCTCGTCCACATACATACAATCTTTCCCGCCCTATCTGCTCCATCTTGGCAAGCTCTCTTTGCACGTTTCATTCACACATTGGGATATGTTCAAAATGTTGCTTTTATAATGGCTGATGTCGAGTTATGGTTGGTTTTGTTGCATCCTACAAAGTAATAACTATGAAATGCATTTAGATTCTCATTTGACTGGGATTGTGTGAGTTTGAGCATGTTGTGAAGTACTATAGACCTCGTATACATCTTGGAATTCGACAATTATTGTAACTATTGAATTGTATAGACCATTACATTCGAAGTCAGTAGCCTAATATATTTATTTCACAATTTCAAAAAATGATTAGTTCACTACAAACTAAGAAAACAAATGTGTACTCCCTCCATTTTTATTTAAGTCCACCTATTAGCATTGGTCAAAGTCAAGTTTTGTAAACTCTCAAAAAGTTTATAACAAAAAATATTAACATATACAATAACAAATAAATACCATTAGATTCATTATTGAATGCACTTTCACGTCATACATATTTGTTAGGGTAAATGTTTATATTTTTCTATAAACTTGGTCAAACTTTAGGAAGTTTGACTTCGGTCAAACCTAATATGTAGAGTTTACTAGTAGTACTCGCTAGTTGCTTAGCCGAATCACCCAACATGCCACACGGGGAGTTCAGTGTCACAAAATTTTGAGGTCGGCGGGAAAACCTCCCATGACCCTGATTCGAGCAGTGGGAAGTTACCATCATAGCCTTCGGAACAGGCCTACGGATGACGCTTGGTAGGGGGCTGTTTTCGTAACTTCAGGTTCACCCTACCCAGCCAACCCCACCCCGGCACCCAGAGTAGTACACCTGAGTACTCCCCATTTTCTATTCCCACTGCAAAATAGACTTCTCCACGGCACCGCAGCCTTCGTGCTCCTCCCCTTCTACATCGATGCACTCGTCCACCACAGTGCATCTGCCTCATCGACAACCTCGTATGCCGCACTGGAGCCGGTCCACCGTTGTCGTCATACATAGAGGCTATTCCCCAGCACCGTCTTAAACGGTCTTGGATCTTCTTCCCGGAAGCCGACGCCAAGCGCAGAAGCACCACCGTCGTGGACAATGAACTGACTCCCATTGCCGACCATGACTCACGGAGGCCGCCGTGACCATCATTCTCCTCCTCGATTGGTAATGTGTGTATTGAATCACTTAGCAGTACATGTGCAGTTCCAATTTAGTTCATACCTACCCTTCAAATTCCTGGGTGCTATTGTTCCCTTAAAAGTAATTGGTTATAGCCTCCATTGTCCAACAGAATATCAGCTTGTAATTGTGCGTCGCTCCTGTATCGCGCTGTCCTTGGGTAGGTTTTTCATCCGCAACAAGTGGTGTGGCAAATGATGGAAAGTTTTTTAGAACTAGCAAGATGCCCAAGTGTTGCATGCATCAAGATGAATTTGTATGAGTAGTTTATCTTGTAGGAGAAAAGGATGAACGAGGGAAGGCCTTATTTGCAAATCTGGAGAGGGGTGTGGGTATCTTTTTGCAAAATTCCCATTGTTTCCTTCCTATCTGTCAGATAAAAATCGGACGGCCTATATTGCAGGATGCCAGGCACACCATCATCGCCAACTCCATTTTTTATAAGAAGTATAGAGAAAAAAAGTAGACAGTAGAGAAGTAGAGATAAATATTAAATATAAAAAAATATAACAGTAGAGAAGAGAGTAGAGATAGCAGAGACGTCGGGAAAGGATCACGCGCGCGCGGGAAAAAGCGGTCGGGCGTGCGCTAATTTTGGCGTGCGGCATCCAACGCGCTTTATAAATTCCTCTCATATCATGGTTTCTCTTTTTATCAAAAGCTTCATTCACAACAAACTCAACAAGAACTCGTGAGATAGGTTAGTATGAACCAATGCAAAACCTTATCATTTTCTACTGTAACAAATCACTTAAATTATTATTCAACATTGAATATTAAATGTCTCTGAATATTTAATACTCCTATCCTCAAATAGAATCATTAAACAAGCAAACATATGCAAACAATGCAAACATAACAGCAATCTGCCAAAATAGTACAGTCTGTAAAGAATGCAAGAGTATCAATACTTCCCTGACTCCAAAAATTATGAACTAAAATTCCCACTGTAATAAATTTATCAGAGCTCAATATGCAAAAATATTCAACGTTAGACCATGCTCTGACTTTTCTAGGGAACTTTTGCAACATCGGTAAAATTTGTGTTTTCAAACAGCAACATGTATACTAGCAAAATAAGCATGGCAAAGGCTATCCTTGACTTTTTTATTGAAACTAAAGATGCAAAACATTAATCTAAATAACAAAAGTAAGAACTAACAAAATAAAATGACGCTCCAAGCAAAACATATATCATGTGGTGAAAAAAAATATAGCTCCAAGTAAAGTTACCGATGAACGAAGACGAAAGAGGGGATGCCTTCCGGGGCAACCCCAAGCTTAGTTGCTTTGTTGTCCTTGAATTTTACCTTGGGGTTCCTTGGGAATCCCCAAGCTTAGGCTCTTGCCACGCCTTATTCCATAGTCCATCGAATCTTTACCCAAAACTTGAAAACTTCAACCACACAAAACTCAAAACAAAACTCGTAAGCTCCGTTAGTATAAGAAAACAAAAGACTACTTCAAGGTACTGTAATGAACTCATTATTTGTTTATATTGGTGTTAAACCTACTTTATTATAACATCTCTATGGTTCATACCACTTAATACTAGCCATAGATTCATCAAAATAAGCAAACAACACAATGAAAACAGAATCTGTCAAAAACAGAACAGTCTGTAGTAATTTGTATCAAACGTATACCGCTGTAACCCCAAAAATTATGAAATAAATTTCTGGACCTGAGTAATTTGTCTATTAATCATCTTCAAAAAGAATCAACCTAAAATCACTCTCCAGTAAAAAATGGCAGCTAATCTCGTGAGCGCTAAAGTTTCTGTTTTTTTACAGCAAGATCACATAAACTTCACCCAAGTCTTCCCAAAGGTTCTACTTGGCACTTCATTGAAACAAAAGCTATAAAACATGATTACTACAGTAGCATAATCATCTGGACACACAAAAACAGTAAGGATAAATATTGGGTTGTTTCCCAACAAGCGCTTTTCTTTAATGCCTTTCTAGCTAGGCATGATGATGAAAATGATGCTCACATAAAAGATAAGAATTGAAACATAAAGAGAGCATCATGAAGAATATGACTAGCACATTTAAGCCTAACCCACTCCCTATGCATAGGGATTTTGTGAGCAAACAACTTATGGGAACAATAATCAACTAGCATAGGATGGCACAACAAGCATAACTTCAAGAATTTAAGCACATAGGGAGGAAAGTTGACATTATTGCAACTCCTACAAGCATATGTTCCTCCCTCATAATAATTTTCAGTAGCATCATGAATGAATTCAAAAATATAACCATCACCTAAAGCATTCTTTTCATGGCCTACTAGCATAGAAGATTTACTACTCTCCACATAAGAAAAATTCTCCTCATTCGGAATAATGGGAGTATCATAAAAGACTTGAACACTAAAAATTGTTTCCACATTAAAAGAGTAATGTTCAGAAAAAGGGTAGTCATAATCATGACAAGATTTATAAATATAATCATCACTACTTTTTATAGCATAAGTTTCATCACAATAATTATCATAGGTAGGAGGCATGCTATCATCATAACAACTTTGCATATCGAAACTTAGGATGCTAAAAGTATCATCTTCACTAAACGTAGCATCCCCAAGCTTGGGAGAAACATTAATTTCAGCAAATATATTCTCAAATATGTCATTCTCATCAAACATAGCTTCCCCAAGCTTGGGCCCTTTCATATCATAAGCATAATCGCTCTCATCATTAAAAATATTGATAGCACCAATAGTATAGCAATTATCATCATCACAATGAGTAGTAGGAGCAACATAATTTGCAAGGGATACCTTTCTACCATTGTTGCTCCTTCTTTTCTTTTTATTCTTCACATTATGTGTGGGTTCAACCTTCCTCTTTGAGCTCCTTATTGATGAGATTGGTTGGATAGAAAGCTCCTCCTCGTTACCTGATTCATCATGAGAAATAATAGGAGGATATTGGGAAGTCTCTTCCCTTTCATTAGTATTCTCTTCATCTTCTATTTGTTTTCTTTTCTTTAGGTAATTGGCAATATAAGGATTTTCAATGCAATTCTCCGCACAATACATATAAATCTTCTCTAGATCAAAATGAAGAATTCCATCAAGGGCAAATTCTGGAATAATCTTAGTTATATGTTTAATTTCTTCATAACCCAAGAGCAAACTAAGTTCATTATGATGTGCAAGAGAAATCAAGTCATCACAATTTTTGGACACGATACGATCATGAAACAATTTGCATTGGGTACTAAAATGATCACGTTCATTGCAAAGTTCACAAGTATGTTTAAGAAAGTTTAAATTTTCAGCACACGCATCTAGCTCTTCTTGCAACAATTTGGTTTTTAAGTACTTATGCCTCTTGCAATATCTATCTTCCCTATTTGGTGTGTACTTACAAACCCAATCTACTCCACAAAAATCAACATGCTTATAGGAGACATTTTCATCATAACTAGTACAATCATCATTAGCATCATGGATATTCAAGGAATTCATACTAACAACATTGCATCATGCTCATCATTCACATATTTCATGCCAAGTATTCTATGTAATTCTTCTTCTAGCACTTGAGCACAATTATCCTTTCCATCAAACTCACGAAAGATATTAAAAAGGTGAAGCGTAGGAGACAAACTTAACTCCATTTTTTTGTAATTTTCTTTTATACACTAAACTAGTGCTAAAACAAGAAACAAAAAGATTCGATTGCAAGATCTAAAGATATACCTTCAAGCACTCACCTCGCCAGAAAAGAGCTTAGTGATGGAGTGTGAGTACCCTTTACCTAGCCTCCCCGGCAACGGCGCCAAAAACTGCTTGATGTCTACTACACAACCTTCTTCTTGTAGATGTTGTTGGGCCTGCAAGTGCACAGGTTTGTAGGACAGTAGCAAATTTCCCTCAAGTGGATGACCTAAGGTTTATCAATCCGTAGGAGGCGTAGGATGAAGATGGTCTCTCTCAAACAACCCTGCAACCAAATGACAAAGAGTCTCTTGTGTCCCCAACACACCCAATACAATGGTAAATTGTATAGGTGCACTAGTTCGGCGAAGAGATGAAGATACAAGTGCAAAATAGATAGTAGATATAGGTTTTTGTAATCTGAAATAATAAAAACAGCAAGGTAGCAAGTTGTAAAAGTGAGCGTAAATGGTATTGCAATGATAGGAAACAAGGCCTAGGGTTCATACTTTCACTAGTGCAAGTTCTCTCAACAATAATAACATAAATAGATCATATAACAAGCCCTCAACATGCAACAAAGAGTCACTCCAAAGCCACTAATAGCGTAGATCAAACGTAGAGATTATGGTAGGGTACGAAACCACCTCAAAGTTATCCTTTCTGTTCTATCTATTCAAGAGTTCGTAGTAAAATAACACAAAGCTATTCTTTCCGCTCAATCCATCATAGATTTCATACTAGAATAACACCTTAAGACACAAATCAACCAAAACACTAATGTCACCTAGATACTCCATTGTCACCTCAAGTATCCGTGGGCATGATTATACGATATGCGTCGCACAATCTCAGATTCATCCAACCAACATAAAAGTACATCAAAGAGTGCCCCAAAGCTACTAGTGGAGAGTCAAGAACGTGTGCCAACCCCTATGCATAGGTTCCCAATGTCACGAAACCCACAAGTTGATCACCAAAACATACATCAAGTGGCACATGATATCCCATTGTCACCACAGATAATCACGGCAAGACATACATCAAGTGTTCTCATAAAGACTCAATCCCATAAGATAACTTCAAAGGGGAAACTCAATTCATCACAAGAGAGTAGAGGGGGAGATACATCATAAGATCCAACTACAATAGCAAATCTCGGGATACATCAAGATCGTGCCATAGAGGAACATGAGAGAGAACATGAGAGAGAGAGAGATCAAACACATAGCTACTGGTACATACCCTCAGCCCCGAGGGTGAACTACTCCCTCCTCGTCATGGATAGTGCCGGGATGATGAAGATGGCCTCCGGTGATGGGATCCCCCTCCGGCAGGGTGCCGGAACAGGGTCTCGATTGGTTTTTCGTGGCTCTGGAGGCTTGCGGCAGCGGAACTCCTGATCTAGGTTCTGTTCTGGAAGTTTTTGGGTACGCAGGTATATATGGGTGCAGGAAGTACGTTGGTGGAGCTACGGGGGTCCCACGAGGTAGGGGGCGCGCCCAGGGGGCGCCCCACCCTCGTGAGCACCTCCCGTATCTCCTGACGTGCACTCCAAGTCCATCGGGTGGCTTTCCTTCCAAAAATAACTTCTCCAGTTAATTTCGTTCCGTTTTGACTCCGTCTGATATTCCTTTTCCTCGAAACACTGAAATAGGCATAAAACAGCAAATCTGGGCTAGGCCTCCGGTTAATAGGTTAGTCCCAAAAATAATATAAAAGTGGATAATAAAGCCCAATATTGCCTAAAACAGTAGATAAAGTAGCATGGAGCAACAAAAAATTATAGATACGTTGGAGACGTATCAGCGCCTCGGCCTCGGTAATTTCGACAACGCCAATGAGGCCGCCTGCGCATACGACGCGACGGCGGGGCGCCTCCGGTGGCCTCATAGAACATTGAACGTCCCCAACATGCCGACACAGGAGCGGGCGCAGGAGCTCGCGCCTCTGTCGCGGCTTATCACCGACATGGATCGTCGCGACAACCGGAGGCGGGAGCACCGTCTCGGCATCGCCGAGATGGATGAAGAAGCCATGGCGCTATGGCGCCAACGCTTCCCGCAGGACATCATCAATGAGCGCGAGTTCTACGCGTAAAGGAGGGCGGAGGGGGATAAGAGGAGGGCGGAGCGAGCCGCCTATCGCGAGGACAATCGTAGGCGAAAAGCGGACGCTCAAATACAACATGAGGCTAGGAGCAGCGTCGCCCTGGGAATCTGACTATGATCAGTATCTTCACGCCTACAGTCAGATGTCGGAGGATAACATCACCGAGGAGGAGTCGGACGACGAGGAGTAGTTGAATTATCTATTTTTTATCTATCTATGCTGAGAACTATCCTCTACTCTCTAGTCCCTCTACTTCTCGATCTCAACACTGTAAATGCTTTTTTAAAGCGCCACGCATTGCGATTCTATTGGAGATGCTCTAACATGGCAGCCGAGTGCTTTAATCCAAGATGCGCGAGTACTAGTAGTATATTTTTCTTGCCATGTTAAGATTTTAAAACCACTAGTGCGAACATGCAGAGGAGCAATGAAGACCAAACACGAGATATTGGGGACATCTTCAAGGAGTGTGGCAAGTTAAAGAGGAGCTGCACCGAACCTGTAAAACGAGCTTTGGTAAGTAACACCCTTTCAATTACTTTCGTTTAGCCTCGTGTTCTTCGATGTGTATATGTTGTACTTTCTGTTTCTCTTAAGCCTCGTGTTCTTCGATGTGTAATAAGAAGAGTCTTAATCGTCCTAACACTTTTGTTTTTAGCTTGATGTAGTGTAGCAACCAGACCTCAAACAGTCTGATCTCTGTGCATCAGTGTCATCCCTGGATCGGTAATGCTAACATGCAGAGTACTTGTGGAATTATAACAGAGTAGCAATCACACACTTATTACATCGAATGTCTCAAAAGAGAACTTATTACAATATATGGCTTAAGGCCATCTGAAAACGATAACAGCGGAAGGCTTGGAAGATAAAGTGAGTCCATCAACTCCAACGGCATCACTGAGTGAAAGAAAACGACCTATGGCACCTTACTCGTCGTCTGAAAACTCTGCAACATGAACGTTGCAGCCCGAAACAGGTCAGCACATGGAATATGCTGGCAATGTAACACAAGAGAGTAATGAACAGAATAAATGTTATCACTACAAGCATATATGGCTAGTGGAAAGCTCTATGGTTACAGTTTTGCATAAAGCCATGTTTTCCCTACAACAAAGGAATAACTTTTATTCAACTATCATGGTGGTTGTTAAACATTGAGAAGGTTCCTCAACTCAATCCCAATTAAACATCATCATTAAACCCAATCAAATTATTTTAAGAGTGATGAGATCAACATGATAACCCAAGAACTAGATACTCAAGACGTCCATAATCGGGGACATGGCTTACCATGATTAGTTTATACACTCTGCAGAGGTTTGTGCACTTTTCCCCACAAGACTCGAATACATCCATGGTCGGAGATTCGAGACACAGTCTTTCTGAAGCATTAACTCCCTACTCTGGATAGACAGTACCAACTACAACCCATTACATCTGCTAGTCTACCTCTTCAAGAGCTTCACGCAACTTACTCAACTATGCCATAGCCCATATTGGCTTGTGGCTGCACACGAAAGTTTCTAGCGTGAATAATCTTATGATCCCTTTGAGCCTGGGTGGCGAACCGTACGTGTACTCCGGGATATTCTAGGACAACACTGGATTCTCCAGGTGCCCTGACAACTACTGGGTACTCCTGGGTGCCTTCAAGCAATACACCCAGATGTGTATTTAAGTAGCCACCTTAGTTCAACCACTAAATCACAATACTCACATCTGTCATGAATCACTCGAACCAAACCACGTCTACGAGCATAGCATAGCAATATAAGCATAACCTAGAAGTAACTCCCAAAGGTTTGATAATAAAAAGGGCAATAGGTACTACCTCATCATCTACTTCCCAAAACCCACATGTTAAATCAGATCCTAACCATGCAATTGTTTAAGGATTGATCTAATGCAATAAAACTCAAATAAGAGATCTAACCAGAAAGTTCAACTTAAGAAATCCGGTTCACAAAAAGAATCAAATCGAACGAAGCAAAGAAACTCAAACTGCGAAAGAAACAAGCTCCGTTTACTAATCTGGACTTAAGTCAAATTTTATAGTAGTAAAATCTTGTTCATGTTGGTTAAACAGAAATAGGGCTTCGAGATGAAAATCTAGGCGCTTGAATCGCCTAATTCCGATAAACGAGCGAAAAGTTAAACTAAAATGAAAATCAGGGCAGAAATCGCGATCGAAAATAATCGCAGAAAATCCCTGGAAAAAGAAAAACTGACGAACAGGCTAACGAATGAACGTTCACTGTCTGCGTTTAACGAGTGAAAACCGTTCGTTAAAACGAACGTATGAACGGGCATTCGCTAAATAACTAAACGGGGGAAAAAATAAAAACTGATCTAAAAAAATAACCGCGTGTTCTAAAAAACCGAACTGTTTTTATTTATAAACCGGTGGCTACCTCGTATATCGAGACGGCGGCGGCGGCGTACTCCGGCGGGCGGGGCAGTGGCGAGGCGGTGGGCAACGGGCGGCAGGGTCGGCGCCGGGTGGGGCTGCGGTGACGGGCGACGGGCGGCGGCGGCGAATCCGGCGGCGGCGGCGAATCCAGCGGCGGCGGCGCGGATGGCGGCGGCGACTAGGGTTTGCGGGGGCGGGCGGCTGGGCTGGCAGGGTCCCAGGTGGGCCTTTTAAGAGGGCTGGCCGAAGGAGTCCGAGTCGGGTACGGCCTAGCTAAGTCGGTTAGCGTTTTTATTAAATAATTCCGCACGCAGAAAAACAAATAAAAAATACTAAACGGACTAAAAAATCCTGAAATAAATTTTCCCCGTCCTCTAAATATAGCTGACAAAGAGAACATTTATTTGGGCCTCTAATGCAATTTGGAAAAACGCATATTTTTCCTAATTCAAATAAAAAATAGCGATAAAACTCCAAATAAAAATCTTATTTGATTTTAATATTAATCTCCAATATTTCTTTATTTTTGGGAAGTCATTTTATCCCCTCTCTTTGATTTTCATAAGAGAATTATTCGAAGAGAAAATAATTAAAATCAAACGATCCTTTTTTCAAAATTTGAGAAAAACTCAAATATGAAAATAACGAAATCCCCAACTCTCTCTGTCGGTCCTTGAGTTGTGTAGAATTTCTAGGATCAACTCAAAATGCAATAAAATTGTATATGCAATGATGATCTAATGTATAACATTCCAAATTGAAAATTTGGGATGTTACAAACCTGCCCCCCTTAAGATGAATCTCGCCCTCGAGAGTCGGGTTGGCTAGAAAATAGGTGAAGGTGATCCTTCCGTAAATCTTCCTCTCGTTCCCAGGTGGCTTCATCCTCGGTATGGTGGCTCCACTGAACTTTGCAGAACTTGATAACCTTTCTGCGTGTGACTCGGCTGGCAAACTCGAGAATCTTCACTGGTTTCTCCTCGTAGGACAAATCGCTATCCAACTGAATTGCTTCCAGTGGCACTATATCTCCCAAAGGAATATCGGCCATCTCTGCGTGGCACTTCTTCAATTGGGAAACGTGGAACACATTGTGAACTCCTGACAATCCTTTAGGCAACTCCAATTTGTAAGCAACTTCTCCCATACGTTCCAAAAGTTTGTATGGTCCCACAAAACATGGTGCTAACTTTCCCTTAACTCCAAAAGGCTTAACTCCTCGAAGTGGGGACACACGAAGATACACTCTATCTCCAACATCGTAAACTATCTCCTTGCGTTTAGAATCCGCATAGCTCTTCTCCTTGGATTGGGCTACCTTGAGTCTATCGCAAATCAACTTAACCTTCTCTTCAGACTCTTTAATCAAATCTGGTCCAAACAACTGACGGTCTCCAAATTCATCCCACAACAACGGTGTCCTGCACCTCCTTCCGTACAAAGCTTCGAAAGGGGCCATCTTCAAACTGGCTTGATAGCTGTTGCTATAAGAGAACTCTGCGTATGGTAAATTGTTGTCCCAACTAGATCCATAATCTAGCGCACAAGCTCTCAACATGTCCTCCAGAATCTGATTGACTCTCTCAGTTTGTCCATCTGTCTGTGGATGAAAGGTTGTACTGAACTCTATCTTGTTACCCAAAGTTTCATGCAACTGATTCCAGAACTTTGAGGTAAACTGGGTTCCTCTATGTGATACAATGGTCCTCGGAACTCCATGCAGACATACAATCCTGGTCATGTATATCTTTGCCAACTTAGCACTGGTATAAGTGGTCTTCACTGGGATGAAATGAGCTACCTTCGTCAAACGATCGACTACAACCCATATCGAGTCATAGCCTGGCCGAGTCCTAGGAAATCCCGTGATAAAATCCATGCCTAGCTTTTCCCACTTCCATTCGGGTATCGACAATGGCTGTAGCAATCCTACTGGCTCCTGATGCATTGCCTTCACTCTCTGACATACATCACAAACTGCTACATACTCCGCAATATCCTTCTTCATTCCGGTCCACCAGAAACTATCCTTCAAATCCAGATACATTTTGGTATTTCCTAGGTGAATCAAATATGGCAAATCATGGGCCTCTTGCTGAATCAACTTCCTGATCTCTGGGTCATTGGGCACATATATGCGGTCCTCAAACCATAAGGTATCGTTTTCATCCTCACGAAATCCTTTAGTCTTTCCTTTGCTCATCCTTTCCTTTATCTCGGCAATCTCCTTGTCCATCTTCTGAGCTTCTCTGATTTTATCCATCAAAGTAGACCGAATCTCCAATGCTGCTACATAGCCTCTCAGAACTATTTCCAAACATAGCTCACGAAGATCCTCTGCTAACTCCTTGGTAACTCTCCGGTCATGAGTGTGTTGACATGGCTCTTGCGACTCAACACATCAGCTACTACGTTAGCCTTTCCGGGATGATAATGCAACCTTATATCATAATCCTTGATGAGCTCCAACCATCTCCTCTGCTTGAGATTCAACTCCTTCTGCGTGAAGATATACTTCAAACTCTTGTGATCCGTGTACACCTCACAGTGTTTTCCGATGAGAAAATGTCTCCAAGTCTTCAATGCATGCACTACGGCTGCTAACTCCAAATTATGGGTAGCATAATTCAACTCATGGTGTTTAAGCTGTCGTGAGGCATACGAAACAACTCTTCCCTCCTGCAGAAGCACTGCTCCAAGTCCTCGATGAGAAGCGTCGCAATACACTTGATAATCCTTGCATTGATCTGGCAGAATCAACACTAGAGTTGTAACCAAACGTTTCTTCAACTCTTGAAAACTGGCCTCACATTCCTTAGTCCATTTGAACTTGATGTCCTTCTTCAACAACTCTATCATAGGCTTTGCAATCTTCGAGAAATTCTCAATGAACCTCCGGTAGTATCCTGCGAGTCCAAGAAAACTCCGGATTTCTCCAACCGACGTGGGTGCTTCCCAGTTTGTCACAGTGACAACCTTGGTGGGGTCTACTGCTATTCCTTCTACGGATATAACATGTCCGAGGAATCCAACTTCCTTCAGCCAAAACTCACACTTGCTGAATTTGGCATATAACTGATGTTCTCTGAGCTTCCCAAGTACCAAACGCAAATGCTCCATATGCTCCTCTTCATTCTTCGAGTAGACCAATATGTCATCAATGAACACCACGACGAACTTATCCAAAAACTCCATAAACACCTTGTTCATCATGTTCATGAAATAGGCAGGTGTGTTAGTCAGACCAAATGACATAATGGTATACTCATATAGCCCGTACCTTGTGGTAAAAGCTGTCTTAGGTATATCCTACTCGCGAATCTTCACCTGGTGATATCCTGATCGCAGATCGATCTTGGAAAATACTTTAGCTCCTTGCAACTAGTCGAACAAATCATTTATCATTGGCAGTGGGTACTTGTTCTTGATCATCACTTCATTCAATCCACGATAATCAACAACCATCCTCAATGATCCATCCTTCTTCTCCACTAGAATCACTGGTGATCCCCAAGGTGACGAACTTGGGCAAATATAGCCTTTATCCAGTAACTCCTTAATCTGTTTCTTAATTTCCTCCAAATCCTTTGCGGGCATCCTGTACGGTCTCTTAGATATTGGCCATGTGCCTGGCAAAATCTCAATCAAAAACTCAATGTCTCTATCCGGTGGCATGCCTGGCAACTCTCCTGGAAATACATCAGGCAAATCCTTCACCACTGGTACTTCCTCTTGTACAACTCCTGATAAGGAATTCACTTGAGTCCTCTTCGGCACATGCCGGGATACATACTTAATCCTTCTTCCTTCTGAGGTGGTGAGCATAATCGACTTACTGGTGCAGTCAATGTTCCCTCCATACTTAGATAACCAATCCATGCCTAATATCACATCCAATCCTTGTGACTACAATACTATTAGGTATAAGGGAAACATGTAGTTACCAATCCTTAACGGTAACCAATCAAACCATACGCTAGCCATATACTCTGCTCCTGGCGAGGTTACTAACATGGGTGACCTAAGGGCTTGGGTTGGCAGCTTAAACTTATCCACAAATCCCCTTGATATGTATGAATGCGATGCACCAGTATAAAAAAGAACGATTGCAGTAAATGACTTAACCAAAAACTTACCTATTACTGCATCGGGTTGCGCTTCAACCTCCTCCACGCTAACGTGGTTCACTTGTCCCCTGTTGAAAGGGTTGGGTTTCTTCCGAGAGCTTCCATTGACATTTACATTCTTTGCTTTAGAACACTCTGTGGCATAATGTCCATTCTTGCCGCACTTGAAACAAGTGATGTGACTCAGATCCTTCTTGGCTGGCATTGCTGGATTGGAACGGTTCTGGCCATTGCTTCCTCCATTACCATTCCCGTTCTTGGGGCCACTATGGTTGTGCGAACTTCCTCCATTGTAATTGTGACCTCCATGGTTATGTTGAAGGGGTCCTCCCGAGTTCAGGGTAAAACGGGGTCTCTGTTGGGCTCCATAATTGTATTTCCCTTGTCCATATTTCCTCTTGCAGTTGTCAATTTGTTGCTGCTTCCCTTCAATCATGAGAGCTCTATCTACCAACTCCTGGTAGTTGTTGAAGGTTGCCACCATCAACTGCATGCTCAGCTCATCATTCAGTCCTTCCAGAAACTTCTCCTGCTTAGCTGCATCCGTAGCAACGTCATCTGGGGCATAACGTGCTAACTTACTAAAATCATCCACATACTGGCCCAATGTGCGTCCTCCTTGGTGCAAGTTGCGAAACTCGCGCTTCTTCATGGCCATAGCTCCGGCTGAAACATGGGCAGTGTGAAAAGCTTGCTGAAACTCGTCCCATGTGACAGTGTCGATGGGGTAAGTGGCTGTGAATTTTCCCACCATAATGCTACGGGTCCATCAAGCTGGTGTGCGGCAAAACGCACTCTCTCCGCATCTATGCATCCTGCAGTGGTCAACTCCCTTCCAATCTTGTGGCGACAATCATCTGCAACTATCGGATCGGTGCTACTGGAGAACACCGGTGGATTCAGCCTTAAGAAATGGGCTAAGTGATCAACAGGTGGTGGTGGTGGTGGGTTGTTGTTGTTGTTCCCATGGTTCTAATTCTGGACTAGTATCTACATCAATGCATTCTGCTGCTGGATCAACTGAGTGAGCTCCGGTGGGAAAGCAAATCCATTGTCGCATCTCGGAGGCATCTGAGGGGTTTAGAGAAGATGAGAAAATAGAATAGAAATAGATCTAGAGGGAAAACACTACCCATATGCACATGAGACAAACACAAACATATCACTTCAATCAATTCAAACAAGGGCATACAATCGGTCTAACTATCGTTACAAAAGTGCTCGGACTATACTATATACATGGGGGAATACTACTACTGATATGGTGGTCGACTAGAAAAATTGATCGGTGGAAGACTCCATGATATCTGCTCCAGCTTCATCAACAAAGTCATCATCACTCTCGTCGGGGTCCGAGTCGGTGTCGTTGATGATGATGTAGTTCTCTGGGCAAAAATCATCGTCTTCTCCTCCTGGTGCGGTGTCTCCAATGAATACTCCTAGCTTCCTCGTCAAATCATCATTCTTCTCCACGAGTATCGTCATTTCCTCCTCATATCCATTACGTGTATACTTGAGTTCTTACTCTAGCTCTGTGATCCTGGTCATTGCCTTCTTCAGATCTATCATGCCTGCGCACATCTAGTTCTCCTGGCGACGAATGTGCTGGTTTAAATCCTGGATGAAAGCTGCAATTGATCTATCCTTCCTGGTGCTCATCATCTCCCATTGCTCATCTCGGCGCCCACAAATCTGGTAGATAGTATCCTTGAGATCCTTGTGGTAAACTTCTCCAATGCGTCCCATGGTGATGTGGGCTGCCATGCTCTTTCCTAGACTCCAGGTTGGTGCATCAAAGGAAAACTCTATGGGCTCAGTGACTGGCAGGAACGTCCTCCCTGGAACTTGAACTCGAATCATCCAACGCTCCTCTTCAGGTAAAGTGGCGATGTAGGTTCTGGTGAAGCTTGGTATTCCGATGTTCAGGTATCTAGTGACTTCCTTCAAGTGTCGTCAAAAAGGTGTTTCTTCATCCGGTTGTGCGAACTTGTTCTTGCATCCGCCATCCTAAAGAGTAGAAAAGGGAGAGGAGTCAGAAATGAGAAGAGAGTAGTGATCTAGGGCTTTAGCTTAGTGGTCGTGTCCTACACTCAGCATGTGCTTTGATACCATCTTGTAGTGACCAGACCTCAAACAGTCTGATCTCTGTGCATCAGTGTCATCCCTAGATCGGTAATGCTGACACACACAGTACTTGTGGAATTATAACAGAGTAGCAGTCATACACTTATTACATCAATGTCTCAAAAGAGAACTTATTACAATAATATGGCTTAAGGCCATCTAAAAATGATAACAGCGGAAGGCTTGGAAGATAAAGTGAGTCCATCAACTCCAATGGCATCACCGAGTGAAAGACAACAACCTATGGCACCTTACTCGTCATCTGAAAAGTCTGCAACATGAACATTGCAGCCCGAAACTGGTCAGCACATGGAATATGCTGGCAATGTAACACAAGAGAGTAATGAACAGAATAAATGTTATCACTACATGGATATATGGCTGGTGGAAAGCTCTATGGTTACGGTTTTGCATAAAGCCAGGTTTTCCCTACAACAAAGGAATAACTTTTATTTAACTATCATGGTGGTTGTTAAACATTGAGAAGGTTCCTCCAACTCAATCCCAATTAGACATCATCATTAAACCCAATCAAATTATATTTAGAGTGATGACATCAACATGATAATCCAAGAACTAGATACTCAAGACGTCCATAACCGGGGACACGGCTAACCATGATTAGTTTATACACTCTGCAGAGGTTTGCGCACTTTTCCCCACAAGACTCGAATACATCCATGGTCGGAGATTCAAGACACAGTCTTTTTGAAGCATTAACTCTCTACTCTGGATAGACAGTACCACCTACAACCCACTACATCTGCTAGTCTACCTCTTCAAGAGCTTCACACAACTTACTCAACTATGCCAGAGCCCATATTGTCTTGTGGCTGCACACGGAAGTTTCTATCATGAATAATCTTATGATCCCTTTGAGCCTGGATGGCGAACCGTACGTGTACTCCGGGATATTCTAGGACAACACTGGATTCTCCAGGTGCCCTGACAACTACTGAGTACTCCTGGGTGCCTTCAAGCAATACACCCAGATGTGTATTTAAGTAGCCACCTTAGTTCAACCACTAAATCACAATACTCACATCTGTCATGAATCACTCGAACCAAACCACGTCTACGAGCATAGCATAGCAATATAAGCATAACGTAGAAGTAACTCCCAAAGGTTTGATATTAAACAGGGCAATAGGTACTACCTCATCATCTACTTCCCAAAACCCACATGTTAAATCATATCCTAACCATGCAATTGTTTAAGGATTGATCTAATGCAATAAAACTGGGTACTAAAAAGGTATGATCAAAGTGTTACTTGCCTTGCTGATGATCCGTGAAACCTAGAGACTCGTAGTAGCATGCTTCGCACTCCGGGTACTCTATCGGAAACAAACAAGCATACAATAAGCACTCAACTAGAAGCACGGGTAAAACTCAAATAAGATATCTAACCAGAAAGTTCAACTTAAGAACTCCGGTTTGCAAAAAGAATCAAATTGAACAAAGCAACGAAACTCAAACTGCGAAAGAAACAAGCTCCATTTACTAATCTGGACTTAAGTCAAATTTTACAGTAGCAAAATCTTGTTCAAGTTGGTTAAACAGAAAGGGGGCTTCGAGACGAATATCTAGGCACTTGAATCGCCTGATTCTGATAAACGAGCAAAAAGTTAAACTAAAACGAAAATCAGGGCAGAAATCGCGAACGAAAATAATCGTGGAAAATCCCTAGAAAAAGAAAAACTAACGAATAGGCTAACGAACGAACGTTCGCTGTCTGCGGTTAACGAGTGAAAACCGTTCGTTAAAACGAAGGTATGAACGGCCGTTCGCTAAATAACTAAACCGGGGAAAAAATAAAAACCGATCTAAAAAAATAACCGCGGGTTCTAAAAAAATGAATGGTTTTTATTAATAAACCGACGGCTACCTCGTAGATGGAGACGGCGGTGGCGGAGTACTCCGGCGGCAGCGTACTCCGGCGGACGAGGCAGCGGTGAGACGGCGGCGGGGTCGGATCGGGCGGGGCGGCGGCGACGGGCTTCGTTGGCGGCGCCAGCACGCGGCGGCGACGGCGACGACGAATCCGGCGGCGGCGGCGCGGATGGCGGCGACGGCTAGGGTTTGTGGGGCGGGCGGCTGGGCTGGAGGGGTCCCGAGCGGGCCTTTTAAGAGGGCCGGCCGGAGGAGTCCGGGTCGGGTACGGCGCGGCTAAGTCGATTGTCGTTTTTTTTGTTTTTTTTAATAATTCCGTGCATAGAAAAACAAATAAAAGAAATACTAAAAGGACTCCAAAAATCCTGAAATAAATTTTCCCTGTCCTCTAAAAATATAGCGGACAAAGTGAACATTTATTTGGGCCTTTAATGCAATTTTGAGAAATGCATATTTTTCCTATTTCAAATAAAAAATAGCGATAAAACTCCGAATAAAAAATCTTATTTGATTTTAATATTAATCTCTAATATTTATTTATTTTTGGGAAGTCATTTTATCCCCTCTCTTTTATTTTCATAGGAGAAATATTCGAAGAGAAAATAATTAAAATCAAATGATCCTTTTTTCAAAATGTGAGAAAAACTCAAATATGAAAATAACGAAATCCGCAACTCTCTCTGTGGGTCCTTGAGTTGCGTAGAATTTCTAGGATCAACTCAAAATGCAATAAAATATGATATGCAATGATGATCTAATGTATAACCTTCCAAATTGAAATTTTGGGACGTTACATGTAGGAAGAGGGTGTTCTCACCTTGTAGTCTATTTTTATTTTTATTTTTCTTTTGAATTCACTTCTCCGAGTTCTGTTTATCTTGCTTCTACTAAATGGATCTGGGTTGCTCTGAGTATTGATCTAAAAAAGAAGTAACTTCATGTCAGGATGCAGTTCCTGCGAGGAGGGAAGTATGGTCAACCTCGAGATCATGTTTCGAAAATGAGGATGGATTACACACAAGGTGCCATTTTCCTAATGATGCTGGATTAGACACAAGGTGCAAATTCCCAGATGATGTTGTATTACACAAAAGCCAGGTGGAGTCATCAGTTGTTTGTGTCCTCGTGGCTCTAGTAAAGGCTGAAAGAAAGCGTGCAACAACCCTTGAGAATGTAGCTGAGTTTCTGAAGAAGCGAAAAGAGCAATCAGATGCTCTCTTCACCCAAGCCAAAGAAGAGATGGAAGATGACAGAAATAAGCTAGCAGAGGAAGAGAAGGCTAGGCATCTCCTGCTATCTAAAACTGTTGTCAAAACAAAATTTCCTTCAGAATAGCTAGGTTCAAATGTTTATCCAATCAGCATGCGTGTTGCGATGTCCGTGCATCTACTGATGTGGCACAAAATATATTTTTTCGGGTCATGTAATAACAGCAATTACTTTCCAAACAATAACAGACGAAGCATTGGACATGGTATAGTTCATGCGCAAGCCCGACATTCCAAGTTCAACTTCCACATCAAACTCATGTTCACAGATATCTGGACATTCATACATAATGTCCACAGCCATGATTCACTCAAAGCCAAAAAAATGTGAGGAGAGTTATAAATAAATAAAAACCTCTAGTTCCTGCTACCAGTGCGAGCACAACAAGTCAAGACCATGCGTAATTAATTATATTTTGGTCATTTTTTGTGTTCTAAAATGCCGACCGGCTCACGGAAGGACGTGTTGCCGGCACACGCGCGGATTCAATGAAGGCAGGCGGGGCAGTCTATAGCCGGTTGCATGCGGCGAGGAGGCGTGTTCAGCCGGGCCTACAGTGAGTGGGGCCCTCTTGGCTGGCTCACCGGTTCAATGCATGCGCTATGAGAGGTCGCGTCCGTGTAAGAGAAATCACTCCCTTGAGTCCTTTCTTGTTTGGGTATAACTAAATCTCGTTTTCCCCGATTCGCTAGGTTTGTTTTTTTGTTTGGGTATAGCAAAATATTGTTTTTTATTCGCAAAAACAATCTCATTTTCCATTCACATTTTACAAGTAAAATTCGTGGACAAACTTTGACCCAAAATACGATGGGGACTAGTAAACCAGAACGGAGGTAGTAGTTTTTTAATCAAACAAGGGTTTCCCCCTTCCGATTTTCATTACTGAAAACCAGCATCTAAATCTAAACCATAGTATTTGCCCTATAACTACCAGGTTCAACATCTCGCAACATAAACCCATATAACCATACGCCAAGGAGGTATGTAGTACTATGAATTCCATTTTCGCTCCATACCAATCGTTCTAAAAACTACTCCCTCCGTCCCATAATGTAAGATGTTTTTTAACACTAGTCTAGTGTCAAAAACATATTACATTATGGGATGGAGGGAGTACTTAGTACTTATAACGCGCCACTAAAAATCAGAACTCTTAACCCCGCTCAAAATGATATTTTAAACGTGGCTACTCGATTTGTGGCAACTGGCGAGCCACCGCCTCCAAGTCATTCACCTGTGGTCCCGACCATCAACTCCTACGGATCAAATTATCATGCGAGCTGATTATTCCTACAAAGGTACCCGCGAATGCAGGAATCGTGCACCTAGGGTTTTATGGTTTATTTGTTAACATAGCCTTTACATAACACTCGTGTGTGCGAGACAACGAGAGGCCGACTGCGTGTGTGCGCCTCTTCTCTTCGTATATGTACTCCACTGTTTTTCTGGTGTCCGAAAAAATATAATAACTACTAGCAATGTGCCAATGCGTTGCCACAAGATCAAAGTAGATTAATACATATTCACCGATTTGATAGAAAAAAGTCTAGTTTTGAAATACGTATATCACTAAAAATATGTTATGTTTCACTCAAAATATATTCCTTTGGTAGTTTTGGTGAGATAAGGGAGGAATGTTGTTAGTTTCAAGATTCGAGAAGTGGTATATGTCTAATTTCTACTCTTACTAGCAAGATGCCCGTGCGTTGCACGGAACATCAAGATCTTGCGGGATTAAAGGATGAACGAGGGAATGCCTTATCTACAAATGTGGAGAGGAGTGCGGGTAAATTGCCATAGTTTCCTTCCTATCCATCAGATATAAATCGGACGACCTACGTTGCAGGATGGCAGGCCCACCATCATCACCAACTCTATTTTTTTATCCCTACTCTTATAAAAAGCATAGTCCGTGATGATCGTGTGCCTGCCATCCTGCAATATAGGCCGTCCGATCTATATCTGACAGATAGGAAGGAAACTATGGCAATTTTGCAAAAAGATAACCACATCCCTCTCCACATTTGCAAATAAGTCCTTCCCTCGTTCATCCTAGCTTTTCTCCCACAAGATAAACTACTCATACAAATGCAAGTTGATTATTCATTTTAGTAGAACATAATTTGGTTTAAATTTTTTGAATTCAACCTTATAATTTTTGAGATCATTGTATTTGTAAATCATATTATACATATAAAGGAGCAGAATTCTTTATTGTGCTTTTGAAAGTATATATAAAAAAGGATGTATAAAGAATTTTATTCCAATGGAAAATGGATCCCGCCCAAAAAAATAGAATACAAACGGGATGCGAATTGAGTTGGCATGGTAAACGTGCACTCTGCAAAATTTGAACGAAGCGGGAAAGTCGCAGTAACCGCCTGAAACCAAAATCTGCGAGATGGAAATTACTACTGCCTATCCCAGCCACACAAAGCCTATCTGCTCGATTTCTATAGGTTTCGATAGGCGTAGGTTTGTAATTTCACTCAAACTTGACATAACCGCCTCTCACCCGGATTCATACATGGTGGGCGCCAAAACAAAGTGTGTCCTCGGCCTAAATCGACTCCCTCCCCGATTCATATTCATATACACGGTGGGCGCCAAAAACAAACTCTCGTCGGTAAATATTCGGTGTATGAGAGATTATCGTCCTATCCCCAACCGACTAATATTGTTGTGATGTAGGAAATTTGAAATGGGGGCTAAATTTGTAAATTTCCTTGCATTTGATACAAGCGCGCCCTGAATACATGGTTCCCCCCTTCCTCTATACCTCCCTTTCCCCATTCGTACTCCGTGGGCGCGAAAACACCCTCTCCACCCCAGCCTCCTCCATCCGCCACCCCATCCACCGATGTCCTCCTCCATCAGGCCGGAGCTGATACCTCGACGCCGCCGTCCATTTCAATAGATCGACCTCTCTCATCCACGGCTTCGTACTGAGATCCTTGCATCCCATCCTCTCCCTTCATCCCCGCCGTCGTGCACCTTGCCGGTGCCGCTCCTATAACTGTCTCGTCCACCGCTCCTTGCTGCCACCTTCTACCCTCCTAGATCTGCTTCCACGCTGCCGACAGCCATTGCTACTGCAGCACCGCCAAATTCTCAGCAGATGCATACACGGCGTCGCACCAGAGGTGGTACTCTTTCGTATCTGCTCAACTTATTTATCGCAGCAAGAAAATAGATCTCCACTGCTTTACTCTGATTTCTTGTCCATCACTTACTTGCTAGTTGAAAGCAAAACATTGGTTGCGAAGTTGCCTTTGTCCGGTTTGCACCTTCAGATCCGCCATGGCACGCTCAACACTATACTCCCAATGCTTATGGTTTTCCCCTTTTATATTCCACACTAGTTAAATCACAGTTGACTAAATTTCAAAATTGGGTTAGTCGATTTTTAGAGCTCGCCGGAGTTCGCCGGTGCGAATGAAGGGGCTCGGGTGGGGACAGTGGTTGTGAGGTGGTGGTGGTGGGGCCTCGCCGAACGAAGAAAAACTTGACGCGGGTGGGGCGGGGGTGGGGGTGGGGGTGGGGGTGCGGAGGAACACAGGCGGTGGGGGCCGGTGGTCCGGCCGGTGGCACGTGCGGTGTTCTGTATGGGAAGAATCAGAGACAAGGAAGAAGAAGGGTTAGGAGACGTAGGATCTTCATCCAACCACCTGAAATGGTGGAGAGACAGTAGGGAGTTGCATTCTTAATGCGCTGTGGTTCATCATGTGTGGCCACTGTGCAACGAATATTTTATTATCCAAAATCTGTTTGCTCTTCTTTACCATGTTCCTCTTCCGTTCTTCTTTAATAAGTACTCTCTCCGTTCCTAAATACAAGTCTTCGTATAGATTCCACCATGGACTACATATGGAGCAAAATGAGTGAATCTACACTTTAAAATGTATCTGCATACATTTGTATGTGATCCATAGTGGAATGTCTACCAAGACTTATATTTTGGAACAAAGGGAGTATGATAGTAGTACAGTATGTTCCTTGTAGTGAAGATGAGGAGGGACATTTGTAGTGTAGAGGTCTATACGGTCGGTTGTGATGAACACTTTGAGCCTCTTTGATTCGTAGGATTTTGTAAACATAGGAATAGGATTTGTAGTGGCCTGCCCACTTGAATCCTATAAGAATAGCAAGGAAATGCGGGGAGTTGTGTCGCCTTTGAGAGTTACACTTATATTAATTAACACTACCGCACCTTCAGTTGAAGAGAACTGGTATCCGAAGCCTTTCTAGCCGTACCGGCAATACTAGCACACATATTCTAGCAAGTTCCACTTTGCTGATTTTACTCTGATGCTTACAGTTTTCCCGTTATATCTACACTATGATCTGTGTAGCTACTTTGTGTCGCACTAGCAGTAGTCCACTCTTGAAGCTAAACACTACAATGACTTACAAAATTGGCACCAAGGCATTGAGTGCCATTCTGGATGCAATGAAACTCATACACTCCCCACCTGTTGATTCTTGTTCAGAATATGACCCTAATGACTATTCTAACCTCGAGGAGTCAAAGGCAGATGACCTTTCCTGTTCACCCATCAAGGTGCCTGTTCTAATTTGGCAAGGTTTTATTGATTGTGCGTATCATGCATATGTTGTCTTGCATTTCTTCTACTTTGTTGCACCACCATCTGCTTAGTTTACTCATCATATATGTCGAGATGTCATGCCCATCCATTATCAATACATATTCCATCTGTCATCATACCATGTTTTTTCACTCAAATGTTGTTCTTGTGCAGCAGACATCAAAAAGGAAGAGGGTGATTGCCGAACCTGAAGGAGCACCAGCAAAGTCCTTGAAAAACGTGGTGGTGCTGGAGAAATCAGACAGCACCCCACTTATATTGGTTGTACAACCAGTGACAAAAAACGTAGGACCCACTCCAGCAGACTGTACCCATACTTCACTGGCCACACCACTAGCCCCACCACACAGGACCTGCACTCCAGCAAAAGGTATACCGATTTCAGTTGCCATAGCACCAGTCGTACCACAGAAAAATCCCACTCCAGCAAAAAGTACAGCAAGTCCACCGGCCGAAGACCTATCCCAACTGCAGAGACGGCCAATTCCTGCAAATTGGAACCCCATTCCAGTTATTCCCAGTTTAAAAGACAATGCTTTCAATGTTGTTAGGGACTATGTGCATATATTCCCACCATGGGAGGATTATAGTGAAGACAAACACCATTTTCACATCTTGCTGTCCAACTTACGTGTAAGTGCTATTATTCATGGTTATTATTTTCCTGTTTTCTACTGATTGAACACATCAATGATTTATATTACATTGTTGTAAGTAGGCGAGGTTCAATCTGGATAGTCATGACGATCAAGGCTTGCTTGTGCTTTTCAAGGAAGCATTGCAGCAGTATTGGTTTTACCTGAAGAAACCACACTTTGATGGCAAGTCTATAAACGAATTTCCAGTGAAGTCTGCTGTGCTAAATTTAGAAGACATTGAACGGAAAAACCTTGTTATGCACTGGTCTCGTTCCCAGGATGAGATACCGTCTATGGAATCACATGAGAATTTGAACTTCTACTTTTCTGCATGTGCCTTACGGATCTTTTTTGCAGGAAATCTGCTCGAAGAAGAATTCCGTTTGAAAAGAACGACAGGATATCGCAAATATGTTGCCCGCTGCTTTGCTCTTGTTAGTACCAGTTGTCCTGTATCACTATACTTGCATCCATACCTGGTTCATTATGTGATAGCAGTATGCATGATAGCTTGCTTATCAATTGTTCGCTCCAAATTATCTGATCTGTATGAATGGTTACATTAGTGTAGAATATATCCAATGCCAATGAAATTTTTTAGCTCTGCATTGTTCTTGTAAGTACATGATGTCCTTTATCAGTGTACTTATATTGATAGGTAGTTGTTCATGTACCATCACTCTACAACATATTTTCTTTTGCCCTCCATTTTCTACACATCAGGTCTATATTTCCTCTTACCATAAGGTTGGATAACATCGACGGTACTGAAGAAGTTTAGCTATGCATTGCTCTTGGTTGTACCTTTTGCCTGTATCGCTACACTTACATTTATAGCTACTTGGTTATGTAGCATCACTCTTCATATTATCTTAAATATTGTCCATTTTTTCTTATATTAGCACATCTATATTTACTCTTAACAAAATTTAGAATAAAGGAAATGCTTATGAAGAAGATTCTGTGGTAAACTTCTTGAATCCCCCCCCCCATCAGCATGGACAATGGCTTTATAGAGCCTGTCTTCACCAATAATGTAAGTTTGTCCTTCTCAAGCATTCAAACTTTGTTGTGTATATTTGGTTAGGCATGACTGCAACAGCTGTTTATTTTTGGTGTTTGCATCAAATTGCATGTTTAAAGTTTATTATGTAGTTCATAAACAAAAGTTTGTCCTTCTTAATTTAAGTTTTCAGTTGTACAACCAAGTTCCTTATTCATACCATGTAAATTAAACTATACAGAGCAAGTGATCTTCTTTTGCACTGCATGTATGCTTCTGTTCTTGATCCGTAATCCAGTGGTGTGGTGAACCTACCCACTATAGCACAATGTCATATTCTGCAATGTCTTAACTATGAACAATGTCATATCATTCTACTATTATTTAAACCATCTCTTTATTTGCCAATCTGAAATGGGATAAATTGAAAGCACACTAACCATTTATACTTATGAGTTGTTGATCTGTAATCCAGTGGTATCGTGAAACTGCCAACTCCTTGACAATGTTATTTCCTGCCATGTCTTGACCTGAACAATACCATATTGTGTTAATGCAATTTTAAACTGTGTCACTTTATTCGTCAGTAAGAAATGTGATGAATTGTGAGCACTAATACTTTTATGTGCAAAACATGTCATCTGTCTGCTTGTTTATCTTTTAGAGTGAGGAGGATATAATAAGTATTAAACAAGCGCAGTCTCATCAGCTTGCTCAGCTGCTTGCGATGCAGCTCCCCAGCAGGGCTAACCTTTCTTGAACACTATTGAAGTGCTGTCGGTTTTCTATATTATTTCGTCGGCATGTTTATTTGCACTGGTGGCGATCTTTGATGCCAGTGTATGTAATCTGCTGTCTGCTTGTGCTTTATTATCATAGTGGCGAACTTTGATGCCCAGTGGATGTAATATGCCGTAATTTCTTTATTTTATAGTCTAGGTTTTTTTCTTATTCACGATGCTGCAGCTATTTTACTGTATATATATCCGGTCTTCGCAGTAAACCGGCCAAACCATAAAATTACAGTACATAATTGGGCCGTCATGCAATCAGGATGTATGGTCTGCATCATGGGACCCGTCATCTTGGTCCGTTAAAAGGCCTAAATGTAAACTGGCCCACTAGTAGATTCGGGAATTTAATAGGCCGAGTAAACCGCCGGCCCACTTTTCGCAAGAAAACTCAGTGGGCTTTTAGGAGGGTGAGAAGTAGGTTGGGCCTGAAACGTGCCGAACAGCTCACGGGCCGGTAGCAGCCCGAAATGGACCCCAGCCCATGATTGTGCGAATCAAATCACGGCTTTTAACAGACCAAAATTGTCTTGGTCCTTGTTTGGTCCAATCAGATTATCGGCTGCGAGCAGGCCGGATGCAAACTGGGTCATAGTTAGGCCCAACTATATGACGGGCTTTTAATAGGCCGAAATTAAAATAGGGCTGAAATGTTAAACGGGCCCTTAACAGGTCGAAACTAATATCAGGCCGAATTACTAAATGGGCCTTTAGCAAGTGGGCCCAAAAGCATAGCATCCAGTTGGCGGGCCGAATTTGATATGGGCCATAATTTAGCCCAAAGCCTCGTAAAGGGTCGGACCTGATCTGGGCCGTGATTTGGCCCAGAACATGGTAAGCTTTTAATGTGCTGGATCTCATATGGGCCATTATTAGGCCCAGAACATGGGAGGCCATTAATGGGCCGGATCAAATATGGGCCGGCATTTGGCCCAAAACATGGCAGCAAGTTAATGGGCCGGCCTACTAGGGTCCTCCAAATCTTGTGGGCCTACAGCTAAGCCGGCCCATTAATGTCGGCAAAATATCATGGGCCTTTAGCTGGGCCGGCCCATTATGATCTGCAAAAATCTTGTGGGCCTTTACCTGGGCCGGCCCATTATGGCCCACAAAAATCTTGTGGGCCTTTACCTGGGCCGGCCCATTATGGCTCGCAAAATCTTGTGGGCCTTTAGCTGGTCCAGCCCATTATGGTCCGCAAAATCTCATGGGACTTTAGGTGGGCCGACCCATTATGGTCCGCAAAATCTTGTGGGCCTTTAGTTCGGCCAGCCCATTTAAACTTTATGGGCCACTTTTGGGCCGATCCACGTGTCAACATATCATAGGCGCATCTTGCCCATTGGATGAGTGACACCTGTCCAACGGTGAGCCGACACGTGTTTCCTCCAGCCAATGACGATTTTACCCGTGGAAAATCCCCATTGGTCTTGGCTGTTAACGGGTTATCGAATCCAAAACCAGACCCGGTAGCTTAAGGGCGTTCCATTACGGTGGATGCCACGTGCCGGTCACCCTTGACGAAAGCACTTCTGTGACGCGCGATTTATCATCATGGAAGTGGACACTTTCGTGATGATAATTTTGGTAATGTCATGGAACACTTCTAGGACAGCATAGGTATGACTATCTTGATTATGTCATAAAGTCGTCATGCATGTACATACATGACAAAAAACACGACCTTCTATGATAAACACGTATCATCACGGAAGTGTATTTTTTTGTAGTGACCCTATCATCCTCAATAATAGTGGTCAAGTACAACTTAGCAATGGAGAAATAAAACTAATATTACAAAAGACTGTTATAGGTCCCGAAATAATTGGTATAAGAAATTGGATGATGCACTTTGGGCCTATAGAACAACTTATAAAAATCCTATGGGTATGTCTCCATACAAAATGGTTTATGGAAAATCTTGTCATTTGCCTCTTGAGTTGGAACATAAAGCATATTAGGAAATTAAAGAACTCAACTATGACTTCAAACTTGCCGGTGAAAAGAGGTTATTTGATATTAGCTCACTAGATGAATGGAGTACCCAAGCTTATGAAAATGCCAGATTATTCAAAGAAAAGGTTAAAAGATGGCATGAGAAAAGAATCCAAAAGCGGGAAATCAAGATGGGAGAATATGTTCTTTTGTACAACTCTCGTTTCAGAATCTTCATAGGGAAACTTCTTTCCAAATGGGAAGGACCATATATTATCGAAGAGGTGTATCACTCCGGAGCTATCAAGATCAATAATATTGAAGGTACTAACCCGAAGGTGGTAAACGGACAAAGAATTAAACACTATATCTTAGGTACACCTATTAATGTTGAAAGCAATATTATCCAAACCATGACGTCGGAGGAACACATAAAAGAAACCTTCCAAAACACTCTAGAATCCTGAAAAGTGGGGAGTACGTGATACGGTAAGTAAACGAACTCCGAAAAATCCGCAAAAATATTTTATGTTAATTTTTGGAATATTACAATAATTAGGAAAATAAGAAATAACCAGGATGGCAACCGAGGTGAGCACGATACACCGGGGCGCGCTTGCCCTCCCTGGGGTGCCCTGGTGGGTTGTGCCCTCCTCGGGCACCTTCCCGACTCCGTTTTCCTTCCACATTCTTGTTTACCAAGATAAATCTTTATCTATACCCCCGGAAGATTTGACCCCCGCATTGCAGAAAAATCCTATGTTTTTGTTTCGTGTTATTTTCCTGTCAGATCTAGATCGCCATGGCTCCACGAAGCTCCTCCAAAGACAAGTTCTTCGAGAAGGTCATCAACCCTTACCTGTCGGAGGTGATGAAGCGCCCTCAAGCCATTGATATGTGTGAGGGGCTGTTCCACATCTAGGATGATCAGGGGGACAAGAGGACGGGAAGCTTGGAGGCTAGGTTTGAGGTGGTGGAACAAGACATCTTCAAGTGCCAAGGGATGGTGGAACGTGGACTTAGCGCCAATCACTCCATGATCACGGAATTCACCCGTGACCATATGGTGGCTGGCCAGTCCATCAAGGACATCGTCTTCACCTTAAATGAGAAAATCAATTATCCGCAAAGCCAAATCTATAATCTTCAAAACCAAGTTTTTGAGTGTGAAGCAAGATTCAAAGGTATGAGTTTAGCTGCTAGTTGCAGTATTCGGGAGACTCATGCATCGTCTTTTGATGGTGATCCCCTGCCCTAGAGGCCGGAGGACAAACCTACTACTTCATCACCACTACGTTCATCATCTTCCTGACCAAAGGAGACTTGAGTACACGGGTATGGGCACTCCCCTTGGCTTGTCCCAAGATTGGGGGAGGTTCCCCGGTATCGTATCACCATCACTTTTATTACCTTTACTTATTTTAGTTTGATCCTTAGTTATTTCGTGATTTATGGTAATAAAAGTTTAGTGTGATCAATTTTCGAGTGTTAGTTTCGTGATCTATCTTTCTATGTAATCGAGTGTGAGTTATATAATAAAGTTTAGTTTGAGTTTTTGCTTCTTTACCTTTATGTTGCAATCAAAATAGAAGGAAAAATGAAAAAGATCATGTGCTAATCTCATGGTAAGTAATGACATCACATAAGGAAAAGTGTAAGTGGTAAAATTTATTGAAAATTGATAAGAATAGCATTGGTCAATGATGCAACTCATGAAAGAAATAATAAGGGAAGAGAAGATTCACATCCAAGTATACTATCTTGGATATCTTTTATGATTGTGAGCCCCTATTAAATATTATATGTCAAAATTGTTGACATTGGACAAGGAAGACAACGTCCATTTTGCATAGTGATTTCCTACTGTTATTTATAATGTTTTTATGCATAAAATGCTTTATGGAGTAATTCTAATGCCTTTTTTCTCATAATATGCCAAGTTTACACCAAGAGGAAGAATTCCGGCAACTGGAATTCTGGACCTGAAAAAGCTATGTTAGAGATACCTATTCTGCACATCTCCAAACGAGCTGAAAATTTACAGAGAATTATTTTGGAATATAAAAAAATATTGGAGCAAATAACTACAAGAGAGGGTCCACCTGGTGACCACAAGACACCAGGGCGCGTCAGCCCCCCAGGCGTGCCCTGGTGGGTTGTGGTTAGCTCAGCCCACCTCTGGTGCCCATCTTCTGGTATATAAGTCATTTTGACCTAGAAAAAAATAAGGAGAGGACTTTCGGGATGGAGCGCCGCCATCTTGAGACGGAACTTGGGAAGGAGCTCTTTTGCCCTCCGGCGGAGCGATTCCGCCGGTGGAACTTCCCTCCCAAAGGGGGAATATGAAGTCATCGCCATCACCAACAACCCTCTCATCTTTGGGAGGCCAATCTTCATCAACATCTTCAACAGCACCATCTCCTCTCAAACCCTAGTTCATCTCTTATGTTCAACCTTTGTATCGGAACCTCAGATTGGTACCCATGGGTGACTAGTAGTGTTGATTACATCTTGTAGTTGATCACTATATGGTTTATTTGGTCGAAGATTATATGTTCAGATCCATTATGCTATTTAATACCCCTCTAATCTTGAGCATGAATATAATTTGTGAGTAGTTACTTTTGTTCCTGAGGTCACGGGAGAAGTCATGTTGCAAGTAATCATGTGAAGTTGATATGTGTTCAATATTTTGATGATATGTATGTTGTGATTTCCTTAGTGGTGTCATGTGAACGTCGACTACATGGCACTTCACCATCTTTTGGCCTAAGGGAATGCATTGTGGTGTAGTTATTACATGATGGGTTGCTAGATTGACAGAAGCTTAAACCCTAGTTTATGCGCTACTTCATAAGGGACTGATTTGGATCCATATATTTAATGCTATGGTTACATTTTATCTTAATACTTTTCTCGTATTTGTGGATGCTTGCGAGGGGGTTAATCATAAGTGGGAGGTTTGTTCAAGTAAGAATAGCACCCAAGCACCAGTCTACCCACATATCAAAGTATCAAAGTAGCAAACACAAATCAAACCAACATGATGAAAGTAGCTAGATGAAATTCCCATGTACCCTCAAGAAAACTTTGCTTATCATAAAAGACCTTTTTGGCATGTCCTTTGCCACAAAAGGATTGGGCTACCATGCTGCACTTGATTTACTATCACTGTTACTTGCTCGTTACAAATTATCTTGCTATCAAACTACCTATTATCGACGATTTCAGTGCTTGCAGATATTACCTTGCTGAAACCGCTTGTCATTTCCTTCTACTCCTCGTTGGCTTCGACACTCTTACTTATCGAAAGGACTATGATTGATCCCCTATACTTGTGGGTCATTAGCTTGTAGCTTTACCTGGAGATGAAGTTAAGAAGAAGGTTTTCCATTTATCATTGATGGGAAAAGCATTGACATGGTATAGGCTATGTGATAATATTGGAGCTTTGGAATGGAACTGATTGAAATTGGAATTTCATCAGAAGTTTTATCCTGTGCATGTGGTTCATCGTGATCAGAATTACATATACAATTTTTGGCCTCATGAAGGAGAAAGTGTCGCTCAAGCTTGGGGGAGGCTTAAGTCAATATTATATTCATGCCCCAATCATGAGCTCTCAAGAGAAATTATTGTTCATATTTTTATGCTCGTCTTTCTCGTAATGATCAATCCATGCTCGATACTTCTTGTACTGGTTCTTTTATGAAGACGAGTACTAAATTCAAATGGGATCTTTTGGAAAGAATTAAATGCAACTCTGAAGATTGGGAGCTCGACGAAGGTAAGGAGTCAGGTATAAAGCTTGAATTTGATTGTGTTAAAACCTTTAAGGATACCGATGCTTTTCCTAATTTTAGCACTAAGTATGGGCTTGACTCTGACATAGTAGCTTCTTTTTGTGAATAATTTGCTACTCATGTTGATCTCCCTAAGGAGAAGTGATTTAAATATCATCCTCCCATTTAAGTAAAAATAGTAGAACCCATTGAAGCTAGAGAGGAAACTACTGCTTATAATGTTGATCCAGTTATTCCTACTTGTCACATTGAGAAACCACCTTTTCATGTTAGGATAAAAGAACATGCTAAATTTTCGGTTGTGGTTCGCAAAAGTTATACAAGAATACCTACACCCTCTGAACAAATTAAAGTTGAACCTCATGTTGCTATGGTTAAAGATCTGTTGGCCGATAATATTGATGGGCACATGTTATTTATTTCTACGATGATGCCACTACAATTGCTAAACCTGATGAAAAAGATAAAAATAAACCCGTTGTTGGCATGCCTATTATCTCTGTTGAAATAGGAGATCATTGTTATCATGGCTTGTGTGATTTGGGTGCTAGTGTGAGTGCTATTCCGTTTACCTTATATCAAGAAATTATGAATGATATTGCACCTGCTGAGTTAGAAGACATTGATGTTACTATTAAGCTTGCTAATAGAGATACTATCACAACACTTGGGACTGTTAGAGATGTTGAAGTCTTGTGTCAGAAAATAAAATACCCTACTGATTTTCTAGTTCTTGGTTCCCCACAAGATGATTTTGTCCCATTATATTCGGTAGACCTTTCCTGAACACGATGAATGCTAAAATTGATTGCACTAAGGAAACGGTTAGTGTTAATTTTGGTGATGTGTCTCATGAGTTTAATTTATCCAAATTTTGTAGACAACCTCGTGATAAAGAATTACCTAGTAAAGATGAAATAATTGGTCTTGCTTCTATTATCGTGCCTCCTACTATTCCTTTAGAACAATAATTGCTAGACCATGAAATGATATGCATATAAATGAAAGAAATGAAATAAATGATATATTCTTTAAACAAATGCATGTTTTGAAGCACAGTTTGCCTATTGAAACTCTTGGAGATCCTTTTCCACCCAAGAGTGATCATGTGTATGAGCTTAAACAATTACCTGATACTTAGAAATATGCTTATTGGATGAAAACAAGATATATCTTGTTATTATTAGTGCCAACCTTTCAGAGCATGAAGAAAAGAGATTACTGAAATCTTTGAGGAAGCACTATGCCCCTATTGGATATACTCTTTATGATCTTAAGGGCATTTGTCCCACTCCATGTTAGCATAAAATCAATATGGAACCTGATGCTAAACTAGTTGTTGATCACCAGCGGTGGTTAAATCCTAAGATGAAGTAAGTGGTAAGAAATGAAATATTAATGCTTCTGAAGCAGGTATAATCTATCCTATAGCTGATAGTAGATAGGTAAGTCATGTTCATCATGTCCCTAAAAAGGGAGGTATTACTATTGTTCCTAATGATAAAAATGAACTTAGCCCACAAAGGATTATCATAGGTTATAGAATGGTAATTGATTTTAGAAAATTAAACAAAGCCACTAGGTAAGATCATTATCCTTTACCTTTCATTGATCAAATTCTAGAAAGACTATCAAAACATACACACTTCTGCTTTGTAGATGGATACTCAGGTTTTTTCCAAGTACCTGTGTCACAAGAGGACCAAGAAAAAACTACTTTTACATGCCCTTTTGGTACTTTTCCTTATAGAGATATGCCTTTTGTTTTATGCAATGCACCTGATACCTTTCGTAGATGTATGACTGCTATATTCTCTGAGTTTTGTGAGAAGATTGTTGAGGTTTTCATGGATGATTTTTCCGTTTACGAAAGTTCTTTTGAAGATTGCTTAAGCAACCTTGATCGAGTTTTGCAAAGATGTGAAGAAACTAATCTTGTCCTAAATTGGGAGTAGTGCCACTTTATGGTTAATGAAGGTATTGTCTTCGGGCATAAAATCTCCAAAAGAGGTATTAAAGTTGATAAAGCTAAAGTTGATGCAATTGAGAAAATGCCATGTCCTAAAGATATCAAAGGTATAAGTTTCCTCGGTCATCCTGGTTTCTATAGCAGATTTATTGAACACTTCTCTAAAATTTCTAGGCCTCTTACTAATCTCTTGCAAAAAGATGTTCCATTAGTTTTTGATGATAATTGTGTAGAAGCCTTTGAAATACTTAAGAAAGGCTTAATCTCTGCACCTGTTGTTCAACCACCTAATTGGAACTTACCTTTTTAAATTATGTGTGATGCAAGTGATTATGTTGTTGGTGTTGTGCTAGGACAAAGAGTTGATAGGAAATCAAATGGCATCCATTATGCTAGTAATACTCTAGACAGTGCTTAAAGAAATTACGCTACCACTGAAAAAGATTTTTTAGCAGTTATGTTCGCTTGTGATAGATTTAGATCTTACATAGTTGACTCTAAAGTAATTATTCACACTGATCATGCTGCTATTAAATATCTTAGGCAAAATAAAGATGCTAAACCTAAACTTATTAGGTGGGTTCTTTTGCTGCAAGAATTTGATTTACATATTATTGATAGGAAAAGAGCTGAGAACCTAGTAGCAGACAACTTGTCAAGGTTAGAAAATATTCTTGATGACCCACTACTTATTGATGATAGCTTTCCCAATGAACAATTAGTTGTCATAAATGCTTCTCGCAGTAATCCTTGGTATGCCGACTAAGCTAATTATATCGCTGTTAAATTTATACCACCTAGTTTCACATACCAACAAAAGAAAATGTTTTTCTATGATTTAAGACATTACTTCTGGGATCACCCACACCTTTACAAAGAAGGACTAGATGTTGTTATTAGACACTATATACCTGAGCATGAACAGGAACAATCCTACGAAAGTGTCACTCCGAGGCTTACGGAGGACACCATGTCGGAGACAGAACTGCACACTGAGACGTCTCCAACGTATCTATAATTTTTGATCATTCCATGATGTTTTATTATCAATCTTGGATGTTTTACAATCATTTTATAGTCATTTTATATCATTTTTTGGTACTCACCTATTGACATAGTGCCAAGTGCCAGTTGTTGATTTCTGCATATTTTTTACATCGCAGGAAATCAATATCGGATGGAGTCCAAATGCCATGCCAATTTATGATGATTTTTTATGGGCCAGAAGGAACACAACGGGCCCTCGTTGCACCTGGGGGGTGTCCCGAGGAGGGGACAACCCACGAGGGCACGCAAGGAGGCCCAGGCGTGCCCTGGTGGGTTGTGCCCACCTCGGGTGCCCCCTGGACCGACTCTTTGCTCTATAAATACCCCAATATTCCAGAAACCCTAGGGGAGTTAACGAAATTTTCATCTAGCCGCCGCAGAGTCCAGAACCACGAGATCCAATCTAGACACCATCACGGAGGGGTTCACCACTTCCATTGGTGCCTCTCCAATGATGCGTGAGTAGTTCTTTGTAGGCCTTCGGGTCTGTAGTTAGTAGCTAGACGACTTCCTCTCTCTCTCTCTTGATTATCAATACAATGGTCTCGTGGAGAACCATATGATGTAAGTCTTTGGCGGTGTGTTTGTTGGGATCTGATGAACTTCGAGTTTATGATCAGTTATATCTTTTTATATCCATGAAAGTTATTTGAGTTCTTTGATCTCTTATATATATGCGTGATCTCTTATAGTCTCATATTTCTTCTCTGATATTTGGTTTTTTTTGCCAACTTGGTCTATTTATCTTGCAATGGGAAGAGGTGCCCGGTAGTGGGTTCGATCTTACGGTGCTTGATCCCAGTGACAGAAAGGGAACCGACATGTATGTATCGTTGCTACTAAGGATAAAAAGACAGGATCCATATCTCCCGCAATAGATAAACGGATCTTGTCTACATCATGTCATCATTCTTATTGCATTACTCCGTTTTTCCATGAACTTAATACACTAGATGCATGTTGGATAGCGGTCGATGTGTGGAGTAATAGTAGTAGATGCAGGCAGGAGTCGGTCTACTAATATTGGACATGATGCCTATGTAATGATCATTGCCTGGATATCGTCATGATTATTTGAAGTTATATCAATTGCCCAACAGTAATTTGTTCACCCACCATTTGCTAATTTTCTCGAGAGAAGCCACTAGTGAAACCTACGGCCCCCGGGTCTTCTTTCTCATATATTTGCCTTGCGATCTATTTTTTCCTTGCGTTTATTTTCAGCTCTATTAAACAAAAAAATACAAAAAATACCTTGCTGGAATTTATTTGTTCCGCGATCTATTTATCCCATCTACAAATTTACGTCACGTCCTTTGCCTATCTTGAGGCACCGTACCCCGAAAGGGATTGACAACCCCTTTAACACGTCGGGTTGCGAGGTTTTGTTCTTTGTGTGCAGGGACTGTTTACGTTGTGTTGCTTGGTTCTCCTACTGGTTCGATAACCTTGGTTTCATATCTGAGGGAAATACCTACCACCGCTGTGCTGCATCATCCCTTCCTCTTCTGGGAAATACCAACGTAGCTTCAAGCGACATCAAAATGAATTTCTGGCACCGTTGCCGGGGAGGATCTTCAACATAACCAGGTTCCTAATCACAAATATCATCTCCTTGCAATTTAAATTATTTTCCTCTCGTTTTCCTCTCCCCACTTGACAAAAAATTGCCGTTTTATTCGCCTCTCTTTTTACGGTTGTCGTTTTCTTGCCGGATCTGTTCTTGAGTGCAATCTTGTTGTGTGGTCATCGTGACTCAAGAGAACACCAAACTTTGTGACTTCTCAAATACCAACAACAATGATTTTATTGGCACTCTGCTTGCTCCTTTTGCCACTAGTGTGGAGACTTGTGATATTAATACTGCTTTGCTGAATCTTGTTATGAAAGACAAATTTTCCGGTACTCCTAATGAGGATGTCGCGTCCCATCTTAATACCTTTGTGGAATTATGCGATATGCAAAATAAAAAAGATGTGGTCAAGATCAAATTATTTTCGTTTTCTTTGTGTGATTCTGCAAAAATTTGGTTCTCTTCTTTGCCTCGCAATAGTATCGATTCTTGGAATAAGTGCAAAGATGCTTTTATCCTAAGTATTTTCCTCCCACAAAAATTATTTCCCTTAGAGCCCAGATCATGAATCTCAAGCAATTTTAACATGAGCATGTTTCATAATCTTGGGAAAGGATGAAAATGATGCTAAGGAATTGCCCAACTCATGGGTTAAATCTTTGGATGATCATACAAAAATTTTATGCGGGGTAGAATTTTGTTTCTCGTAATCTTTTAGATTCCCCCGCGGTTGGTACATTTATGGAAATTACCTTGGGTGAAGCCACCAAATTTCTTGATAATACTATGGCAAATTATTCAGAATGGCATACCGAAAGGGCACCTACTAGTAAAAAAATTATTTCGGTTGAAGAAATTCCTTCTTTGAGTGAAAAAGTTGGTGCTCTTATGAAATTGCTTGCTAGTAAAAGTGCTCCTATTGATTTTAATGATATGCCTTTGTCTACTTTGATTGAGCAAAATAGTGATGCCATAGATTTGAATTTTATTTCTCGCAATAATTTCAACAACAATGCTTATAGAGGTAATTTTAATCCTAGGCCTTTTCCTAGTAATTCCTCTAATAATTATGGTAATTCCTATGGAAATCAATCTTTACAATAATAACAGGAACACCTCTGATCTTGAGAGAAATATTAAAGAATTTATCAACACACAAAAGGTTTTCAACACTTCCATAGAAGAGAAGTTGAATAAGATTGATGATTTGTCTAGAAGTTTTGATAGAATTGCTCATGATGTGGAAAATCTCAAGATGAAAATTTTTGTGCCTAAAGTAGATGAATCAATTAAAGCTCTTTATGTTTCTATGTATGAAAGTAAGAAAAGAACCGCTATGCTTAGAGCAAAAAGAGAATTTTTAGAAAAAGCGTTTTCTAGTGATTTCTGTTGCAAAAGTGATGAAGATCTTAAAATGATTGGTATTTCTTCTATTTATTCCTTGTTTAGTAAAATTAAGATTGATGAAAAAGGGAATGGAGAAGATCCAACTTTAGGTAGAAGGCGTCCCGATATTTCGGAGGGTGAAAATCTTGTTCAGAAAATTGATAAAAGTGGGTTTGAAGAGGTCAAAACTTTAACAAGTGATGTGCCCACTCTTTTGGATTACAAAGACTTTAAGTATGATATTTTCTCTTTGATTGATTGTATTTCTTTGTTGCAATCCAGGATAAACTCACCCCATGCTTATGAACAAAATAAAGCTTTTACTAAACATATTGTTGATGCCATGATCAAGGCTTTTGAAGAAAAATTGGAAGTAGAAGTTTCAATTCCTAGAAAATTGCATGATTAATGGGAACCTACAATCAAAGTCAAGATTAAAAATTATGAGTGTTTTTCTTTGTGACTTGGGTGCTAGTGTTTCTACAATACCGAAATCTTTATATGTTGTGCTTGGTCTTACCGATATTGAAGAATGCTCTTTAAATTGGCACTTAGCAGATTCTACTATTAAAAAGCATATGGGAAGAATTAATGATGTTCTTATTCTTGTAAATAGAAACTATGTTCCCATGTATTTTATTGTTCTTGATATTGATTGCAATCCGTCTTGTCCAATTATTCTTGGTACACCGTTTTTATGCACTATCGGTGCAGTGATTGATATGAAAAAAGGCAATATTAAATTTTAATTTCCACTAAGGAAGGGAATGGAACACTTACCTGGAACAATAACTAAGACACCATATTAATCAATCATGAGGGCATCTTATGGATCTAAAACCAAAGATGACAAAACTTAGATCCTTGCTTTATGCCTAGCTAAGGGCGTAAAACTATAGTGCTTGTTGGGAGGCAACCCAATGAATAAAATTTATTTTTGCCTTTTGTTTTCTGTTCTTGAGTGTTAGCAAAATTATTCTACTGTTAAGATTGTGTTTTTTGTGTTTAATTAGTCTTTGTGCCAAGTAAAGCCTTTAGGATCTTCTAGTGTGATAGTTGTTTGATCTTGCTGAAAAAGACAGAAACTTTGCGCTCACGAAAATAATTATCATAAATCGCAGAAAAGAGATTTTGCCCTGATTATTTTTGCAGAAGATTAATATACAAATTATTCTGGTCTTCCTAATTTGGTAGAATTTTTTGAGTTACAGAAGTATTAGAAAGTTCTTGATTACTACAGACTGTTCTGTTTTGACAGATTCTGTTTCCTTTGTGTTGTGTGCTTATTTTGATGGCTCTATGGTTTTCTTTGACGAGTTTTTGCCATAGAAAAGATTGAATACAGTATATATAATACAAAAACAAAATAATAATTGCTTTTACACAGAACTTATAGTAGTGGTTTGCTTTCTTTTACTAACGGATCTCACAAAGGTTTTGTTGAGTTTTGTGTGATTGAAGTTTTCGAGTTTTGGGTTATCTTATGATGGATGAAAGAAGGATAGAAGATCCTAAGCTTGGGGATTACCCAGCATCCCAAGCTATTGTCCAATAATGAGCAACCAACTAAGCTTGGGGATGCCCCCGAGTTGCATCCCCTCATTCTTCTAACGACCATCGGTATTTTACCCGAGACTATATTTTTATTCGTCACATGATATGTGTTTTGCTTGGAGCGTGTTGTATGATATGTGTCTTTGCTTGCTATATTTTGTGTTTTAAATCATCAATACTTGCTGGACACACCTATTTGAGAGAGCCAAAATTATGTCATGACTTGTTAGAATTGCTCTCTATGCTTCACTTAAATTTTTATGAGCAATGGACTTGCTCTAGTGCTTCACTTATATGTTTTTTAGCACTGTGTGCTTAGTATTTTTGAATAAACTCTCTCTTGCTTCACTTAAATTACTTTGAGAGAAAAAATATTAGTTTGAGCTTATGAAAAGCAACACATGAAAATTAGTTCCAAAGTGATAGATATCCAAGAAGGATAAAGAAAGAAAGAAAATGTCATGAAGATCATTGGAAAAAATAAACTTGATTCTTAGTAATAGTTTTGAGATATGATGATGTGATATGTGAGTTATGTTGATGAGTAATTGTGCTCTAGTAAGAATATTGCTGTTAAGGTTTGTGATTCCCTATGCATGCACGAAAGTCAATAATCATGCAATGAAAATTATATCCTACTTGTGGTGCATTATTCGGTGTTAATTACGCTTAATGCTTGCTTATGAGATTATTCGTTTCTTGGTTGGTCGCTTCTCAATCTTTTTGCAAGCCTTAATTTTGCACCAAGTATGACCTCTACTTGTGCATCCAAAATCCTTTAAACTAGTTTTGCCACATGAGTCCACTATATCTACCTATATGCAGTATTCTTTTGCTGTTCTAAGCAAATTTGCATGTGCCATCTCTAATTTTCAAAATGAACTTCTCTTTTGTGTGTTTGTTTCACTCCCAGAACGGTAATGGGTAGCTAATATTTTCCATTTTAGATGTGTTATTCTCATGATGAGTGTTTATTCACTTATCATTGCACGAGAGTTAGGCAAAGGTATTAGGGATGCCTAGTCCCAAAATGCAAAAATGAATTTACTTTATGTTGTCAAATAATAAATTCCTTATAAAGTGTTTGTATGGAGGGCACCCGTGGATACGGCTAGCCATGGAAAGTAAAAGTTATGGTGGAAAAAGGAATGAACTTTATTTTCTGTTTGGGAACCGCCTATGATATATCTAGCATGGAAAGTGTTGGGATGCTCCAAGTCGTTTTCGTTGGTGGGATGGATACACCTCCCAAAATGTTTTTATCTCTATTATTTTTCGCTTTGAGCTCTGGCGCCTCTACAAATCACTACTTCGCTCCACGAAGGGCCTTTCTTTTACTTTATGCAATTTTTATTTTTGAAATTGAGTCTCCGTCCTCTCTTATAAAAGCACCAAGTGGGGGACAATACGATCATACTTAAGTATTGGGTGTAGCTAATATTCGAGTTTGTTTCATGAATGGATCAATGTTTGAGCATGATGGGCTAGCGATAACTTGTTTTAGCATTGATATTTTGAAAGACATGGTTGCTTGTTGATATGCTTGAGTATCTAAATTATTATGTCAAAACTAGACTATTGCTTTGAATCACATAAAAGTCCAAATGTCCATGCTATGACGAAAAGAATATGATATGACATGATAAACAGCACTCGACATCAAAAATTATGTTTTATCACTTACCTACTCGAGGACGAGCAGGAGTTAAGCTTGGGGATGCTGATACGTCTCCAACGTATCTATAATTTTTGATTATTCCATGCTTTTTTATTATCAATCTAGGATGTTTTATAATCATTTTATAGTCATTTTATATCATTTTTGGTACTAACCTATTGACATAGTGCCAAGTGTCAGCTAATGTTTTCTGCATGTTTTTTACATCACAGTAAATCAATATCAGATGGAGTCCAAATGCCACGCCAATTTACGATGATTTTTTATGGGCCAGAAGGAACACAATGGGCCATGGTTGCACCTAGGGGAGTCCCGAGGAGGGGACAACCCACCAGGGCATGCCAGGAGGCCCAGGCGTGCCCTGGTGGGTTGTGCCCACCTCGGGTGCCCCATCGACTGACTCTTTGCTCTATAAATACCCCAATATTCGAAATTTACATCCAGCTGCCGCAGAGTCCAGAACCACGAGATCCAATCTAGACACCATCACAGAGGGTTTCACCACTTCCATTGGTGCCTCTCCTATGATGCATGAGTAGTTCTTTGTAGACCTTCGGGTCTATAGTTAGTAGGTAGATGGCTTCCTCTCTCTCTCTCTTTTGATTATCAATACAATGGTCTCTTGGAGATCCATATGATGCAAGTCTTTTGGCGGTGTGTTTGTTGGGATCTGATGAACTTCGAGTTTATGATCAGTTATATATTTTTATATCCATGAAAGTTATTTGAGTTCTTTGATCTCTTATATGTGTGATTCCTTATAGCCTCGTATTTCTTCTCCGATATTTGGGTTTTGTTTGGCCAACTTGATCTATTTATCTTGCTATGGGAAGAGGTGCCCAGTAGTGGGTTCGATCTTACGGTGCTTGATCCCAGTGACAGAAAGGGAACCGACACATATGTATCGTTTCTACTAAGGATAAAAAGACGGGATCCATATCTGCCACAATAGATAAACGGATCTTGTCTACATCATGTCATCGTTCTTATTGCATTACTCTGTTTTTCCATGAACTTAATACACTAGATGCATGCTGGATAGCGGTCGATGTGTGGAGTAATAGTAGTAGATGCAGGCAGGAGTCGGTCTACTAATCTTGGACATGATGCCTATGTAATGATTATTGCCTGGATATCGTCCTGATTATTTGAAGTTTTATCAATTGCCCAACAGTAATTTGTTCACCCACCGTTTGCTATTTTTCTCCAGAGAAGGCACTAGTGAAACCTACGGCCCCCGGGTCTTCTTTCTCATATATTTGCCTTGCGATCTATTTTTTTTCTTGCGTTTATTTTTAGACCTATTAAACCAAAAAATACAAAAAAAACATCGCTGCAATTTATTTGTTCCGCGATCTATTTATCCCATCTACAAATTTACCTCATGTCCTTTGCCTATCTTGAGGCGCCGTACCCCGAAAGGGATTGACAACCCCTTTAACACGTCGGCTTGCGAGCTATTGTTCTTTGTGTGCAGGGGCTATTTACATTGTGTTGCTTGGTTCTCCTACTAGATCGATAACCTTGGTTTCATATCTGAGGGAAATACCTACCACCGCTGTGCTGCATCATCCCTTCCTCTTTGGGGAAATACCGACGTAGCTTCAAGCGACATCACACACAAGGTATTACAACCTGGTTTTTTGGCCTACTCTTTTCAAAGATGCCCATAAGTTTGTCTTGTCTTGCGATGAATGTCAAAGAATTGGTAATATTGGTGGACGGCAGGAAATGCCTATGAATTTCACTTGTTACTGAACCATTTGATGTCTAGGGATTTGATTATATGGGACATTTTCCTTCCTCCAATGGGTACACTCATATTTTAGTTGCTATTGATTATGTTACTAAGTGGGTAGAGGCTATTCCAACTAGTGGTGTTGATCACAACACTTCTATTAAAATGCTTAAAGAAGTTATTTTCTTGAGGTTTGGAGTCCCTAGATATTTAATGACTGATGGTGGTTCACACTTTATTCATGGTGCTTTCCGTAAATTGCTTGCTAAATATGATGTTAACCATAGAATTGCATCTCCTTATCATCCTCAGTCTAGCGACCAGTTGTTGTTTGCTTCTTGTTTTTTACTTTGTAGAATATCAATACCAAACGAAGTCCAAATGCAAAGAAACTTTTTGGAGATTTTTTTCTAGACAGAAGACACCCAGGGAGCCAAAGGAGCACATGGGGGGAGGCCCATGGGGCCCACTAGGCACCAAGGTGCGCCAAAGGCCCCAGGCGCGCCCTGGTGGGTAGTGGAGCCCACGGGAAGCTTCTCCACTGACATCGACCTCTATAGATACTCTAAAATCCCAAAAACCCTAGGGAGTCAACGAAACATAGTTCCAGCCGTCGCAAGTTTCGAAACCACGAGATCCAATCTGGAGGCCTTTTCTGGCACTCTGTCGAAGGGGGCAATGATCACAGAGGGGTTCTTCATCATCCTTGTTTCCCCTCCGATGATGCGTGAGTAGTTTACCATAGACCTACGAGTCTGTTGCTAGTAGCTAGATGGCTTGTTCTCTCTCTTTGATCTTCAATACAATGTTCTCCTCGATGTTCTTGGAGATCTATTCTATGTAACTCCCTTTCGGTGTGTTTATTGAGATCTGATGGATTGTGGGTTTATGATCAGTTCTATCCATGGATATTATTTGAGTCTTTGCTGAACTCTTTTATGCATTATTGTTATAGACTCGTATTTCTTCTCTCAAATCTTGGTTTGGTTTGGCCAACTAGATTGATTTTTCTTGCCATGAGAAGAGGTGCTTTGTGATGGGTTTGATCTTGTGGTGCTCAATCTTAGTGACAGAAAGAGACATGACATGCATTTACCATTGCTATTAAGGATAAACAGATGGGGTTTGTTCCTACATTGATAGATCTTGTCTACATCATGTCATGTTCTTATTGCATTACTCCGTTTTGCCATGAACTTAATACACTAGATGCATGCTGGATAGCGGTCGATGTGTGGAGTAATAGTAGTAGATGCAGGCAGGAGTCGGTCTACTAATCTTGGACGTGATGCCTATATACATGATAATTGCCTTGGATATCGTCATAATTATTCGCTTTTTTATCAATTGCCCAACAGTAATTTGTTTACCACCATATGCTATTTTCTCGAGAGAAGTCTCTAGTGAAAACTACGGCCCCTGGGTCTATTACCTATCATATTAAATCCAAAAATACCTTGTTGCACTTTTTCTTTATTTATTTTCTGTGTGTTTTAGTTAGATCTATTTATCAAATCTTATACAATTTAATCTATCTCAATACCGAGGAGGGATTGACAACCCCTCTTACGCGTTGGGTTGCAAGTATTTGTTGCTTGTGTGCAGGTGTTGTTTACATAGTGTTGCTTGGTTCTCCTACTAGATTGATAACCTTGATTTCATAACTGAGGGAAATACTTACCTTTGCCGTGCTGCATCATCCTCTCCTCTTCGAGGAAATACCAACGCAGATACAAGCAATCACAGTGCTCAAACCCAGTGACAGAAGGGGACCTGACATATATTTTTATTTTCGCCATTAAGGATAAAACGACGAGGTTTATTCATATTGGTTGGATTTACTTTGTCTCCATCATGTCATCTTACTTAATGTGTTACTCCATTCTTTATGAACTTAATACTCTAGATGCATGCTGGATAGCGGTCGGTGTGTGGAGCAATAGTAGTAGATGCAGGCAGGAGCCGGTCTACCTGCCTCAGACATGATGCCTATATATAGGATCATTGCCTTTGGTATCGTCATAACTATGCACTTTTCTATCAATTGTGTTGGGAATCGTTGCATAGAAAACAAAAAAAATCTATGCACAAGCAATGATCTATCCATGGAGATGCATAGCAACAAGCGGGAGAATGTGTCTACGAAGGAATAAGTATTTGACATGAAGAAACCAATATCAATAAACTGAACGATCATTATGCTAAGCTAACGGGTGGGTCTTGTCCACCGCATCATTCTCCTAATGATGTGATCGCGTTATCAAATGACAACACATGTCCATGGTTAGGAAACCTTAACCATCTTTGATCAACGAGCTAGTCTAGTAGAGGCTTACTAGGGACATAGTATTTGCTTATGTATTCACACATGTATTTAAGTTTCCAATCAATACAATTCTAGCATGAATAATAAACCTTTCTCATGAATATGGAAATATAAAATAACAACTTTATTATGTCTCTAGGGCATATTTCCTTCAGTCTCCCACTTGCACTCACTACAAAAAAGAGACACGTCCGTGACATTTTGGGTCGAACAAATTTTTTTCTATCGTTCTTATGACTCATCTATGATGATAATTGTGACAAAACCCGGTATCATCATAGTGTGGTGGGCGCTCCTACTTCTATGACAAAAAATCATGACAGAAAATGGGCTTTTCATCCCGGGTGGTCCAGAGACGTGGCTGCATGACATTCTTTAGGCCGTCCATGACGGAGAAAAGTGTGGTAGAAGTGAGATCGAGGAAAATATCGGGGAGTTCCCGGTTACGGTGGGTGGTCGGGGACGAGCGATGCAAGGAGGGATTGTAGGTTTCTCTTGTACATGTATGTGTGTCAGTGCAAGGCATTGGGCTCTAACTGAACCCGAGCGATTGCATTGGCTATGCGTTATTGAACTCGAGCGATCGATCAATCCCTAGCTGTTAACTAAACCCAATCGAGCGATTCCTTCGCTACTGCCACTAATTGAAGCCGATCAAACCTACTGCATCTTAATGAACAGTGATTGTTGTTGGGGGTTGGATGAACAGTTCCTGATGGGGGTTGGATGAACAGGCCCCCATGGTAGTAGAGGACGTTGCCGCTAGATGAACAAGACCCCGATCGAGCCGGTTGGGGTGGAGGAACAGGACCCCGTGGAGGGCTGGTTGAACCATAGTCGATGGAGGGCTGGATGAACAGTAGCCCATGGAGGGGTGGTTGAACAAAAGTCGGTGGAGGCTAGATGAACAGGAGCCTGTGGATGAACAGTAGCTGGTGGAGGCAGGAGGGAGATGTCGTGTATGAACAGTCGCAGGTGGAGGCTGGAGGAGTTCGACGGTGGATGAACAGTAGCCCGTGGATGCTGGAGCGAGGCAGTAGACTGTGCATGAACAGTAGCCCGTGGAGTCCTGTTTTGGCGGTACGCCACACCCCTCCTGATGAACAGGACCCCCATTTCGACCATAGGAGGTCGAAGAGAAGTTTGTTTCCTCCATTTTGAAGTACGCCACACCCCTCCCGATCAACAGGACCCTGTTTCGACCATAGGAGGTCAAAGAGAAGTCCGTTTCCTCCGTTTTGCGGTACGCCAGACCCCTCCCGGTGAACAGGATCCTGTTTTAACCATAGGTGGTCGAACATATGGCTGTTTCCTCCGTTCTGCGGTATGTCTGGCCTCGTTTTGGCTGTTCTGTCCAAGTCGGTTGGCTCCCCATGCATAGGACGCATTCCGTTGCCTCCCGATGAACACGATGCAGTTTCTCCTTTCCGACCCAGCCGGTTGGGTGCCGATGAACAGGATGCCGTCACTGCTCTCTGCCGCCTCTCCATATACACAAGCCCTGGCTGTACATATGCGCGAGTACGCGTTCCAGACCCCGCCCGTATGTACGTACATGGTTGTGTTTACTGTCTTGCACCCTGGCTGTACATAGGTGTACAATATATAGACGGGACTGCGTGACATGCTATGTCCGCACCTCTACTACATCACGTGCCCTTCCTTACTTGGCCAGGGTTCATCGATGTAGCCTGCAGACAGACTGATCAACCATTATGTATGTATACATTCGCGACTAGACAGACAACCCTATGTATGGTTCGACTGGGTGGGTCCCAGCTGTCAGGGAGGTAAGGAGGCACTTCCTTACGTGCGAAGATATAGCTACTGGGTCCCACCTGTCACGGGGGAATCATATTTTTTCCCGTACAATGGACGCACTTCCTTGCGTGCGAAGATGTATCTGGTGGGTCCCAGTAGTCAGGGGGGAAACGTTTTTTTTTTTCACAAAATACGGTGGCCCATCTGGTGGGTCCCTACTGTCAGGTGGAGGAATCATTTTTTTGCGCGTAATAAGGAGGCACTTCCTTGCTGCGGCCATGGACCCGTCTATCAGCCTCTCCACGTACAGTACTCTTCTGATGGAAGTCGTTCCTTGACCACATTAATGATGCCGCGCTAAGAGCACCAAGGCGGTGGACGACGACGAGGCCTAGGAAGGGGACGACGAGGAGCCGGGGAAGACGCGACAGTGGATGCCCATGTGGAGAGGAGTACGAGGGTTGACTGGTTCGGCTGTGGTGTGAGGCTCTCGCCGCCACAGAATAACAGGGGTTGTGGGTGAGTAGAGGGATGGCCTGGCTATATGTTGTAGTAGGGTGGGGCAGTGAGGCCTGCGTGGCAACAGAGTCGGCCACAGGAGGCAGGAGCAGGCGGGACGACCGACACTGGTTTGGGCGGCTGGAGCAAGAAGACCAGAGGTTGAAGAAGCACTATGACCATTGGATGGACCAAAACATCATACGGTCACGGGAGCTAGAATCGTTCATATTTACTAAGTTGACAAAGCCCTCCGTCCGCGTCCACTTAGTAGGACCACAAATCAGCCTCCCACTATGGTGGGTCCCAGCTAGCAGGGGGAGTATTCATTTTTTTGTGCGTAATAAGGAGGCACTTCCTTGCGTGCGAAGATATAGCTGGTGAGTCCGAGCTGTCAGCAGGAGGAATGTTTTTTGCGAAATACAGAGGCCCTTCCGGTGCGTCCCAGCTGTCAGCTGGAGGAATCATTATTTTGCGCGTAAAGGAGGCAGTTCCTTGCGTGCGGCCGTGGACCCAGCTGCCAGCCTCTTCACGTACAGTCCTCTTTAGATGGATGTTGTTCGTTGACCATGTTGACCACGCCGTCGAGCACCAGGGCGGTGGACGATGGCGAGGCCCTAGACTGGAACGACCTAGAGAAGCCCCACTGTTTTCGTGTAATAAGGAGGCACTTGCTTGTGTGGGTCCCTACTGTCAGCCACTCCACTTACATCCCTCTTCTGATGGCTATTGTTTGTTGACCATGTTGACCACGTCGCGCCGAGAGCACAAACGCGGTGGACGCGGGCGAGGTCCAGGAAGGGAACAACCTAGAGCTGGCAAAGCCACAGTATCGGATGCCCACGTTGAGGGGAGTACAAGGGTGACTGGTCAGCTATGGTGTGAGGCTGACGTGGCCGGAAAATAACAGGATGTGCGGGTGGGTAGAGGGATGGCTTAGCGGCAGCACAGCCGGCCACGGGAGGAGGGAGCAGGCAGTCCCGCCATCGCTGGTTTGGGCGGCTGGAGAAGGAAGATCAGAGATTGAAGAAGCAAGACGGCCGTTGGATGGACATCCAACAGTCACTTCTGTGTGTTAACTAAGTTAACAAAGCCTTGTGTACACGGCATATTTTTTTAGGACAGCGTCATCGTGAACCTAGTAGGCCCAAAAGTCAGCCTCCAAATCTGTGTAAAATAGCATACAGCTCATTAGCCATTATGTTCAATAATTTACAGCCCATTTGCTAATTCTTAAGGATAATTTGAAGCCCATATTCTTTTTATTAGCATTACATACCATATTCTATGCACTGCTAAAGAATTCAACAAAATTTTGCATATTTCGGTGGGTTCCGAACTCTTTTAATCACGAAATTTGAGTCATGTTAAAATAATTTTTTTAAACTTATATCAAAATAAAATTCAAAAAAATCTCTCCAAAAAATGAATGAAATTTAAAATCTTCACTAGCAAGATGCCCGTACGTTGCACAGAACATCAAGATGCCTTTGTATGAGTAGCTTATCCTATGGGAGAAAAGGGTGAACGAGGGAAGGCCTTATCTGCAAATGTGGAGAGGAGAGAGGGAGTCCTGGATTAAGGGGTTCTCGGACAGTCGGACTATATACATTGGCTGGACTGTTGGATTATGAAGATACAAGATTGAAGACTTCGTCCCGTGTCCGGATGGGACTCTCCTTTGCGTGGAAGGCAAGCTTGGCAATTCGGATATGTAGATTTCCTTCTCTGTAAACTGACTCTGTGTAACCCTACCCCCTCCGGTGTCTATATAAACTGGAGGGTTTAGTCCGTAGGACAACAACAATCATAATCATAGGCTAGCTTCTAGGGTTTAGCCTCTATGATCTCGTGGTAGATCAACTCTTGTAATACTCATATCATCAAGATCAATCAAGCAGGAAGTAGGGTATTACCTCCATTGAGAGGGCCCGAACCTGGGTAAAACATCGTGTCCCCTGCCTCCTATTACCATTAGCCTTAGATGCACGGTTTGGGACCCCCTCCCCGAGATCCGCCGGTTTTGACACTGACATTGGTGCTTTCATTGAGAGTTCCACTATGTCGTTGCGGTAAGGCTTGATGGCTCCTTCAATCATCTTCAATGACGCAGTCCAGGGGGAGGTTTTCCTTCCCGGACAGATCTTCGTATTGACGGCTTCGTACTGCGGGCCAACTCACTTGGCCACCTGGAGCAGATCGATAGCTACGCCCCTGGCCATCAGCTCAGGTTTGGAAGCTTGAACTACACTGCCGACATCCGCGGAGACTTGATCTTCGACAGATTTGAGCCCATGTTAGGTATGCCTAACAGTCGTGACGAGCATGACTTAGATCTGCCATCAGATAGTGTTCACGAGATCACAACTACGGCGACCCCGGGAATCAATCCGGAGCAGATCACACCTTCCAAGGAAGGGTGGATGGACCCCGCCACGGAGGCCGCACACTCATCAGCGCTGGAGCCGAACACTAGTCCCACCCCCTATGAGGGTTGTGTCATCGGACCCTCGGACTCGTCTCCGGCTATAGGATTCGAACCGCGTATGTCTGTGCCTATCGAATCTGATTGGGCACCGGTCATGGAGTTCACCTCGGCAGACATTTTTCAGTACTCGCCCTTGGGTGATGTGCTAAATTCATTAAGGTTTCTCTCCTTGTCAGGAGATTCCTGGCCGAACTATGTTCGGCTAGAGTGGGAAACGGACACGAAGAAATCCGTCCCCCACCCACCACCCACTTAATAGCCACTATCGATGACTTAACCGACGTGCTTGACTGCAACTCCGAAGACATCAACGGTATGGACGACGATGCAGGAGAAGAATAGGAACCACCGCCTATAGGGCACTGGACAGCCACCTCATCATATGATATATATTTGGTGGACACCCCCAAAGAAAGCAATGGTGATGAGGCAACGGAAGATAACCCCTTGGAGAAGCAATCAAGGCACCGGCGTCATAGGCGCCGCTCCAAGCCCCGCCATAGCAAAAATAGTGATACCGACACAAGTGATAACAATCCGAATGGTGCCGAAGACGAAAACAATCCTGCCCAGCCAGGCTTCGAGCAGGCCAAGCAAGAGGATGGGCAAGCTAGCCCTAAAGAACAGGCAATAGAGGGAGAATCAGAGGATGATAACTACATGCCTCTCTCCAAAGATGAAGTGAGCCTTGGCGACGAAGAATTCATCGTGCATGAGGATCCTGTCGAGCAGGAGCGCTTCAAGCACCGGCTTATAGCCCCTGCAAAAAGCCTGAAGAAAAAGCAGCAACAGGTTCAAGCTGATAAAGATCTGCTAACTGATAGATGGACCGAGGTCCTGGCTACCGAGGAATACGGACTCGAGTGCCCTAACAAAATTCACCCAAAGCGCAGGTTGCTACCTCAACTCGAGGAGGATGCGTCAAATCCCACACTACCAGCGCATGATGCAGCTGACTGGCCACCCCATGGCCGAGACAAAGCGGCATACCAGCCCGAAGTCCAGACCGCACCCTGTCGCCAATCAAACAATAATACTAAGACACGGGGCTACACAAAGGACCTACGAGACGTATTGGAAAGCAAAGCGGGACAGTCAAGATCGATCTACGGATCACGGGGCGCGCCACAATGCGTGACGATGTCCGTCACGCCGGATACAATATACAAAAGTCCGGTCGGGCCGAATACAACAGACCAGACTCATTTGAACTACGTCCGGATGTAGCCTGGCATAGAGGCGCTGCACACCCCCTATGCTTCACGGATGAAATAATGGATCATGAATTCCCAGAAGGGTTTAAACCCGTGAACATTGAATCATATGATGTCACAACAGATCCCGCGGTATGGATTGAAGATTTCCTCCTTCACATTCACATGGCACGCGGAGATGACTTACATGCCATAAAGTACCTACCACTTAAGCTCAAAGGACCAGCTCAGCATTGGCTGAATAGCCTGCCGGCAAGCTCCATTGGCAGTAGGGAGGACCTGGAAGACGCAATCCTTGATAACTTCCAGGGCACTTACATGCGACCATCGAATGCTGATGACTTAAGTCACATACCCAATAGCCCGGAGAGTCAGCCAGGAAATTCTGGACTCGGTTCCTAACTAAAAAGAACCAAATTGTCGACTGTCCGGATGCCGAAGCCTTAGCAACCTTCAAGCATAACATCCATGACGAATGGCTCGCCCAACACCTCGAACAATAGAAGCCAAAATCCATGGCAGTCTCACGACAATCATGACCCGCTTTTGCGCAGGCGAGGACGGCTGACTGGCTCATAGCAACATCACACATAAAATCTCCGGCAATTCAGACGCCAAAGATAGCAATGGCAAGCCACGACGCAATAGACACAAGCATCGCAACAATGGCGACAACGTCGAAGACACGGCAGTCAATGCCGGATTCAGAGGCTCTAAATCTGGACAGCGGAAGAAGCCATTCAAAAGAAACAATTCGGGCTCGTCCAGTCTGGACCGCATACTCGATCGCTCATGCCAAATTCAGGGCACCCCCGATAAACCAGCCAACCGCACCAACAGAGAATGCTGGGTGTTTAAACAGGCCGGCAAGTTGAATGCCGAAAACAAGGAAAAGGGGCTGCATAGCAATGACGACGAGGAGCCCCGGCCGCCGAACATAGGAGGACAGAAGAAATTCCCTCCCCAGGTGAAAACGGTGAATATGATATACGTAACCCATATTCCCAAGCGGGAACGGAAGCGTGTACTAAGGGACGTCTATGCGATGGAGCCAGTCGCCCCAAAGTTGAACCCATGGTCCTCTTGCCTGATTACTTTCGATCGCAGGGACCATCCTATCAGTATCCGCTATGTCGGTTCGGCAGCATTGGTCCTTGACCCTATCATCGACGGATTCCATCTCACACGAGTCCTCATGGACGGTGGCAGCAGCCTGAACCTGCTCTATCAGGATACAGTGCGCAAACTGGGCATCGACCCCTCAAGAATCAAGCCCACAAAAACCACCTTCAAGGGTGTCATACCAGGTGTGGAGGCATGTTGCACGGGCTCAATCACACTGGAAGTGGTCTTTGGATCTCCGGACAATTTCCGAAGCGAGGAGTTGATCTTCGATATCGTCCCCTTCCGTAGTGGTTATCATGCCCTACTAGGATGAACCGCATTTGCTTGATTCAATGCGGTGCCGCACTACGCATACCTCAAGCTCAAGATGCCAAGACCTCAGCGGGTTATAACAGTCAATGGAAACACAGAACGCTTGCTCCGAATGGAGGAGTACACTGTGGCCCTCACAGCAGAAGTACAAAGCAGCCTTCTTAGGCAGACCGCCAATTCGGCAATAAAGCCCTCGGACACCGTCAAGCGAGTCTGGAGTGCCCTACAACAAGATCGTCCACCACATCTAGAGCTCGACTAGCAATCCGGCCTCCGCCCTAGTCCCAACCAAGCGGCAAAATTTGTGCCGCGCGTACATAATTACGCACTCAAAATGCCATGGGCATGGGCGGAGGCACGGCTACGACACGGTCCACAACGTGGCTCAACCGCCCTAGGACCCGTATTCCTTCATCATTTTCTTTCTTTCAGGACCCTACTCTCTGGAAGCCCTTTCAGGTAGCCGGATTATCAGACTCATCACAGGAAGGAAAGTCCAAGGAGGCAATAAGCTTTGACGTATAAGGGAATACTCAGGTGGTCTCTGATAACGATGATTATACCTGTTTTACATAACCACGTGCAGCTTACCCTTGGCTAGGACATGTCAAATAGTCCCATTTTTCTTATCGCACTACTTGTACGCATACGCTTTGACGTATTATTTAAATAACAATGGGAAAATATACAGTGTCAGCTTATTATTACACTTTCTTTATGTTTTTCCTTGGCGGCTTATTTACTACACATCGCACCCGTACACTTTTGTATGTTTAGTTCGCGAGGGGCTTCAGTGTACCCCATAACACGGCAAGAAAAGTCCGAACACTTTTGAAAGTGCGGAACCCCGAACTTATAGCACTATATGCATCAACTCTGAATCATGTCTTGGGTCAATAGTTGGGTTTGCTCGGCTCCCATGTTTTGGTACCTTACATTCCGCTATATCGGCTAAGGTAGCACAGGGAGAACTACTACGATTGTGTCCCGGTTCTTCCGGACGAGCACCTCAGTAGAGAAAGCCGAAAACTGACTATCATGATGAGGCAAGAGCTGGTCGCTCTTCAAGAGGTCTCAAATCCTTAAAGATTTTTTCCACTTCAGGCGAGGAATCGGCCTTGTCCGATTTAGGTGTGTATAGAACCCCAAGTTCGGCCTTCCGAATACTAGGGGCTTCGCCAAAATTGAAAATTGTAGACTTCTATGGCTAAGTGAGAGTGATAAAGCTTTATAGTCCGATTGCCTTGTTCCCTGCGTTAAACACCTCCTTAAAAGGACCAAAAATTTAGATAAAGAGTGTTTATATTTATCCCAAACACCCCAGTAATAGTTACATGGGGGCAGAAGCCGACGACTGGCCAACTCTCAAGATTTTATAAACGGCCGCACAGAAGGTAATATTTTAAATTAACAAGCGTCGTATAGCGCACACGAACTCGTTTTCACATTACAGGATGATATGAGTACATTCATTCAAATATTACATCCTTAGCACATTCATCCGCCACAAGGTGGGCACCCTTAATGACATTGTCATAGTACTGTTCGGGGTGGCGATGCTCCTTGCCCTTCAGCGGCCCCTCCGTCACCAGCTTCTCAGCATCCATCTTCCCCCAGTCCACTTCCGCACGGGCAAAGGCCCTGCGTGCACCTTCAATGCAGACGGGCCGCTTAATGACTTCAAGCCGCGGACAGGCATTTACCATCCGCTTTACAAGGCCGAAGTAGCTGCTGGGCAGGGGCTCGCCAGGCCACAGCCGGACTATAAAGTCCTTCATGGCCAGTTCGGCCGCCTTGTGCAGTTCGACCAGTTGCTTCAGCTGGTCCCTCAAGGGCATCGGATGTTCGACCCCAATATACTGGGACCAGAACAGCTTCTCCATTGATCTCCCTTCCTCAGCACGGTAGAACTCCGCGGCATCCAATATGCTGCGTGGCAGATCTGCGAACGCTCCTGGAGAGCTCCGGATTCGGGTAAGTAAAAGGAAATTATCCATCACATGCTTGCTTTTCATAACGAAAGCCTTACCCGCCACTATCTTCTTGGCCGCCTCAACCTCCTGGAGGGCCTTCTGGGCTTCGACCTTGGCGTCTTGCATGCTCTGATGGGCCATCACAAGCTCTGACTCTTGCGTCTTGGAGTCACGCTCCAAGGAATCGAATTTTTTGATGAAATCCTAGAGCTCTTGCTGGACCTCATCAACCCGAGCCTCTTGTTTTTCACGCTCGGTGTGCTCCTTGGCCACTTTTTCTTCGGCCTCGGATAGCGCCTTCTTAAGGGCCGCCACTTCGGTCATGGCTCCTATTATATACAGGATGCTTCGATTAGCGTCCACAATTTTTCCTTTATATAACATTCAGACGGGAGCACTTACCTTTGTTCTCCTCGAGCTGCCTCTTCACGAGGCCGAGCTCTTCTTCGGCCCGCCCCAGTTTCTGCTTTAGTCCGGAGACCTCCGCAGTAAGGGTGGCAGCGGCCAGCAGCGACGCCTGCTTATTCACATAGACACAATATGATTAGACTCCTGGGGATAATATTTGATCCTCTGTTCGGCCTTTCTTTCCGAACACCAAACAGAGCATCAGGGGCTACTGTCTATACTGTGATACTTTCTCATAATTTAATTACTTACCTCAAAGCCTATCAGGAGGCTGGCGCAGGCTTCGGTCAATCCGCTTTTGGCAGACTGAACCTTCGGAATCACCGTACTCATAAGAGTACGATGTTCTTCATGAAGGGAAGCGCTCTGAATCGCTTCCACAAGGTTATCCGATACCTCTGGATGGATAGAGGTCATCGGCACAGGCGGCTCGCCCCCTTAGCGAGGGGCTGCCTACCTGAATCCGGAACCACTGGAGGTTCGGGCGCAGTACCCAGCTGGGGGCCAGACTTGCTGCGGCCTCCATCATCAGAATCCATGGGGGGTCTCCCCCCCCCCATGTGTCCAGCTTCTAGGATTTCACCTTGGGGCGTCTCCAGAACTATCTCCCCCTATTCCAGTGTCCTCTAAGACAACACCTCGGTGTCGTCTGCGGGCTGGGGGTGGTGGACGTAGGGAGTGAATAGCTATTCATCTCCGACTGGCTCAGAGAACCATATGAGGAGGATACGTTGATATGGGCCTTGGACGGACTGCACAAACATATTTTTGACATGATAAGAAGCCATAAAGCTAAACATGCCAGAATTATTATGGTATCCGGATACTTATGACTTTGCCAGGGGCTTGTCCCTGGGTAGCCACTCCTCGTCGTTGTAGGCGGTTGTGGTAGAGTGGTCCGGAGGAAGGGTCCTTCCCTTCTTGGACCCTTCGTCCTCCCCGGATGGGGCGGCCTTCCTCTTCTTCTCCCCTCGGTTTGGGGGGAGGGATTTCCTCTTCCTCCTCCTCGTTTTCATTGGAGGAGTTTGCCTCGGTATCTTCAGACGATGAGTCCGACACAACCTTGCGCCAGAGACCTTTCCTACTCCCCGTGGCCTTCTTCTTGGCCTTCTTCTCCGGCACCTCATAGGGCGCCGGAAACAGCATCTCCGTCAGGAGAGCAGTTGCTAGATCTTCAGGCAACGGAGCTGGACAGTCGATCCGCTCCGCTGTCGCCACATAGTCCTGTCAAATCAGTATGATGGCTTAGATTCCTCTCACGAACATACTGAGGAAAGGCACATCTCATGAAATATAGAGAGCTTACCGGATTGGCAGGGTGCTTTGCGCTGAGTCCGCGGTCCTCAGTGGTGCGAGGGGGTACTTTGGCGGCCTTGAACAACACCTTCCAAACGTCTTTGTGCATCGTGTCTAAGAGCTCTTGCAGCGTCTGGTGTTTGGCCGAATCGAACTCCCACATGTTGAATGCCTGTCTTTGACACGGGAGGATCCGGCGGAAGAGCATCACCTGGACCACGTTGACAAGCTTGATCTTCTTGCTTATCATATTCTTGATGCAGTTCTGTAGTCCGGTCAGCTCCATAGGCGCACCCCGGGCTAAGCCCTTCTTCTTCCAGGAGGTGAGCCGCATGGGATGCCAGATCGGAATTCGGGGGCCGCCGCCCAGTTGGCCTTGGTGATATAGAACCACCCCGATTGCCACCCCTTCACGGTCTCCACGTAGGAGCCTTCAAGCCAGATGATGTTGGGTATCTTGCCCACCATGGCGCCTCCACACTCCGCTTGCTGGCTGACCACTATCTTCGGCTTCACGTTGAAGATCTTCACCCACAGGCCGAAGTGGGGCTTGATGTGGAGGAAAGCCTCACACACGACGATAAACACCAAGATGTTGAGGATGAAGTTAGGGGCCAGACCATGAAAATCTAGACCATAGTAAAACATGAGCTCGCAGACAAATGGGTGGAGGGGGAATCCTCGTCCGCGGATGAAGTGGGCGAGGAACACAACCCTATCGTGGGGTTGCGGAGTCGGAACAATCTGCCCTGCGTCCGGGAGCCGGTGCGCGATGTCTGCGGCCAAGTATCCGGCCTCCCGGAGCTTCGCTATGTCCTCCTCTATGACAAAGGAGGCCATCCACTTGCCTCCTGCTCCGGACATGTTTGGAATGACTGTATGGAGAAGGTGAGAGCTGGGGCGCTGGAGCTCAAGCGTGCGAGAATGGATGAGCGAAGGAATAAGAAGGCGTGGGTGAAAAAGGAGAATCCTTATCTCTTTATAAAGGCGGTAGAAACTGTGCACCTCCCCACTTGCCCGTTAAAATCGCTTATTCCCCAAGTTCCATGATTGATGGTGTGGTTGGGTTACCCACACCCGCATTGATGAGAATCCCGTGATAAGGGGACACGATCTCTGCTTCGACAAAACGTGCCAATGAAACCGCCTCGCAATATGTGCACTGGCTGGTTGAGAAAAACAGTTCGAATAATAACCGGGCTGTGGCGTGACATCACGCTATGAAAAGTTGTCAGCAGTTTACATTTGTGGAATATTGTGCTCTCTACGGTGGTATGTGGACTTTGTTTTGTAGAGACGGACACGATTCTTGTGTTCAAAATCTTCTATGGAGTATTCGGAGAAGGAACCCGCCTTGCAATGTCGAAGACAATCTGCATGCCGGACTCATCGTCATTGAAGCCTGGTTCAGGGGCTACTGAGGGAGTCCTGGATTAAGGGGTCCTCGTACAGCCGAACTATATACTTTAGCCGAACTATTGGACTATGAAGATACAAGATTGAAGACTTCCTCCCGTGTTCGGATGGGACTCTCCTTTGCGTGGAAGGCAAGCTTGGCAATTCGGATATGTATATTTCCTTCTCTGTAAACCGACTCTGTGTGTAACCCTAGCCCCCTCCGGTGTCTATATAAACCGAAGGGTTTAGTCCGTAGGACAACAACAATCATAATCATAGGCTAGCTCTAGGGTTTAGCCTCTACGATCTCGTGGTAGATCAACTCTTGTAATACTCATATCATCAAGATCAATCAAGGAGGAAGTAGGGTATTACCTCCATCGAGAGGGCCTGAACCTGGGTATAACATCGTGTCCCCTGCCTCCTGTTACCATTAGCCTTAGACGCACAGTTCGGGACCCCCTACCCGAGATCCGCCGGTTTTGACACCGACAAGGAGTGCGGGTAAATTGTCATAGTTTCCTTCCTATCCGTTAGATATAGATCGGACGGCCTATATTGCAGGATGGCAGGCACACCATCATCACCAACTCTGCTTTTTATAAGAGTAGAGAAATCTGGAAAAAACGATATTTGAATGTAATTGCCGATTGGCTTTGGTTTAAAAATTTACAGCCCATTTCTTACTACTTATAGCCCATTTTCTGGGGAAGCCCATTTCTTACTACTTACATCCCTCCTTGTCTTGAAAGATTTGCAGCCCAGCAGGGCTGATAAAATCAAGTAGGCCTCGGTTGGGTATTCTCCAAAAAAACTGGGCTAGCCATTTTCAGAATGAAAAAAGATATCAACTAGGCTCGTCATGTGCTTAAATATAAGCGTAAGCATGGGCTAGACGGGCCATAGCCCCCGCACAGCATGCAGTTAAGCTCCGTCTCTAAAACTAAAAAAGAACTGGGCGAGCTGCTGGGTCCCTAGTGTTATCCGTGTGTTGTGTAATTTTCTTGTTTATTGACTACATTAACAATGGCGTGGGACCTAGTTGTCAAACAATTAGGAGGAAGTATTTTTTGGCTTGTAATAACGAGGCACCTGCTTGCGTAATGCAATGACCCTGGTGGTCCCTACTGTGAGCCTCTCCACGTATAATCATCTCCTGATTCCTCTCGGTTGTTGACCATGTTGACAATGCCACACGGCGGCGGGCACAGCGCGTGAACCAAGGCGGAGAACGATGGCGAGGCCTCAGATGGGAATGAATAGGAGCCGTGGAAAATCCGACAGTGTAGTGGCAGGCGGAGGGGAGTACGAGGGCAACAACATGTAACTCAAGCTTACAAACGGTACAAAAAGCCCAAGGATTAATTGTTCATCAAATTTAAACAAAACCCAGATTGAACATGGCAATAACATCTAATCCAACCATTGTTTTTTGCAGTCACAAACAAATGGATCGGTCTGATCCACAAAATCAACATCCAGTGCAAAAAAATATTGGAGGATGACTACAAGTTGTTGTAAATAGAAGCCGAGCATGTTTAGAAGCCCATTTGTCCACCTGAAACTTCTTTTTTTTTGTTGTTCAACATGTCCGTCCATGAGAAATCTCTTGTTGAAAAACTTATCCCTCATGGACAATAGTAACCTCACATTCAACAGGAAGAATGTGGCAAAGCATCTGTTAGCCTGATTGGATGCATATCCTTCCATCGTTATTGTCCTCAAACGAATGTCATGAGAACTAAGAAAATCCCGGTGCTTATTACGCCACCGATTAGTTATATGTTTTTCTCCATGTGTTAGTGCCTAAGTAGACATGAAGATTGAAAACAGTTAAGGTCTGAAAAGAGAGTATGTCGAAAGAGCGACAGCTGAACAATTAATTCTAGTACAATATATATGGGATTCTAATGTGCATGAAATCATCATCTTTATATATAAATTCTCCACACGTCAAAAGCATCGCAGCAAGCCAATAATTATGTTCAGATCATAACTAAACATTCTGATATATAAGATCTTGACAAAATCCGGCATCATTGATAGGCTATCCATGGACGAACTCTTCATTGAGCATATAACATAATATTAGTACCCAAAGTGTACTCCAAGATGATATAAAACTTATGCACACAAATGAAAAATGCAGCTTATGATTACAAATGTGTAGATGATAATATATGGTACCTGAAAAAGTGTGGAGCCAAACACCAACTTGTCGTGATCATTAAAAGGATCATGAATTACACCCAAGGTATCCAGTCTGGGCGCAGAGATGATAGTTATTTGTGAAGGATTATAACAGTAATGAAGGAGCAACCTTTGAAGGGAAGGGGCATCTTCGATGATGAGTTTCTGTCCTTCAAAACAAACTCCAATGCTTTTAAGGTGAGGCGACTTCATTTGGAAACAACTGATTGGGATTTCTATTCCCAAAACAATCAGCAAGCGCTTCAGGGCAAGGCAACTGGAGTGGATGATGATGTGCAGTGAGGCCTCCGACAGATAAACCACCACAAGCGAAAGTTTTTTTTAGCAGTGGGAGTTAAAGTATTTGTACCAGATCATCTGGTAGATGGCACCGGGAGAAGGTGACAGTGTGGAGAGAGGAGGAAAATCACGAGATGGACAGTGGTGTGGGCACAAATTCTTGGTGTCCGGTTCATGGTATGAAACTTTCGTGGTAATGGTAGAACTCAAACTGCTGGAATTTTTTGAACTCAGAAGATGTCAGCCAAGCGTCCACCGTGCAGGGTATGGACAACGGGTAGCGTGTTGGATGCACACACGTTGAATGGGGCCCTGCTAGTGAGAGGAGACGATGGCTCTGAGGAGATCAAATTTAGGAAGCACGGATATCTGGCGACAGTCGAGATTGAGGGGTGCAGTGCGCCATAGAGGGCGCCACCGAGTTGAGAGGACTTGTGTGCGGCAGTAATCCTTGCTGGGGAGAAGCAAGATGATCTCCCCAAGGATGTCGTCCGGGAGATCACTGATGCGCTCCACCGGAGATTCTACGGGTTCCTCAGATCCGGGGGGGTTCATTGCTTCTCGCCGCGCTGCCGGGTGTAGGATCTACAACCGGCATCGCCGCTGGCGGGAGCCTCATCTTCTTGGCGCTGGGGCCAGCCGACTCCATTTTCCTTGCGGGCGTCGTGCCGAGCTCATGGGTTTGAGCAGATTAGCTAGAGACGAGACTAGTGGCAGTGCGAGTGGGGAAGGAGGGCTGGGGTTGTCCGTAGGAGTGGAAGAAGAGGAGCAGGCATTTTCTGTACGAGTGAGGAAGAAGGTGAGCGGGGGTTTTCTGTACGAGTGAGGAAGATGGGGAGCGGGAGGAATTGGGGGGCGGCGGAAGCTTGAGACTCCGGCGAGTTGCAGTACAAGTTTTTTTTAGATTTACGAGTTGTAGTATAGTGGAAGCAAGGAGGAAGGAGGGTTTTTCTCGGATCGCCCCCTCTTTGAGAAATATGGGCTTCTCCTCGCAAAAAACAAACACAAATGGGCCTTAAGATGGATAGGCTTTTGTATCGGCCCAGTCGGCTGCTCGTGTTTCGTACTGGAGGGCCATAACACTAGAGGCACTCTCGAGTTCTCCAGCTTATTGCCCATTTGAAAGAAAATAAGAGACACCTCCAGCCTAATTATGGCTCCTCATCGGTCAACGTACGAATAAGTGATATGTCTCCAATGTATCTATAACTTTTTATGTATTCATGCCATGTTTATAATATTTTTTACATGATTTTGGTATGATTTGATTAGAACTACCCCGGACTAACAATGTTTTCAGTATAACTATTGTGGTGTTGTTTTTGTGCAACAATAAAAGTTCTCGGAATGCGCTGAAAATCAACGGAGAATACTGGAAAATATAACAAAATACTAGAACGAAAAGCTACCGAAGGGGAGTCCCAAGGCCACCATGAGGGTGGAGGGCGCCCCCCCCCCCAAGGCGCGGCTCCCTATCTCGTGGACTCCTTGTGGGCACCCTTGACGTGAAACTGACGCCAACCCTTCCTATAAATCCTAAAAGCCCCAGAACAAAAGAAAGATGGGGAGTTCCACCATCGAAAGCGTGTGTAGCCACCAAAAACCAATCGGGACCCTGTTTCGGCACCCTGTCGGAGGGGGGATCCATCACCGGTGGCCATCTTCGTCATCCCGGCGCTCTCCATGACGAGGAGGGAGTAGTTCACCCTCGGGGCTGAGGGTATGCACCAGTAGCTATGTGTTTGATCTCTCTGTCTCTCGTGTTCTTGATTCGGCACGATCTTGATGTACTATGAGCCTTGCTACTATAGTTGGATCATATGATGTTTCTCCCCCTCTACCTTCTTGTAATGGGTTGAGTTTTCCTTTGAAGTTATCTTATCGGATTGAGTGTTTAAGGATTTGAGAACACTGGATGTATGTCTTGCATGTGCTTATCTGTGGCGACAATGGGATATTCACTTGATCCACTTGATGTATGTTTGGTGATCAACTTGCGGGTTCTGTGACCTTGTGAACTTATGCATAGGGGTTGGCACACGTTTTCATCTTGACTCTTTGGTAGAAACTTTGGGGCACTCTTTGACGTTCTTTGTGTTGGTTTCAATAGATGAATCTGAGATTGTGTGATGCATATCATATAATCAAACCCGTGGATACTTGTGGTGAGATTGGAGTATCTAGGTAACATTAGGGTTTTGGTTGATTTGTGTCGTAAGGTGTTATTTTACTACGAACTCTAGGACTGTTTGTGACACTTATAGGAATAGCCCAATGGATTGATCGGAAAGAATAACTTTGAGGTGGTTTCGTACCCTACAATAATCTCTTCGTTTGTTCTCCGCTATTACTGACTTTGGACTGACTCTTTGTTGCATGTTGAGGGATAGTTATATGATGCAATTATGTTATCATTGTTGAGAGAACTTGCACTAGTGAAAGTATGAACCCTAGGCCTTGTTTTGAAGCATTACAATACAGTTTTTGCTCACTTTTATCACTTGCTACCTTGCTGTTTTTATAATTTCAGATTACAAAAACCTATATCTACCATCCATATTACGCTTGTATCACCATCTCTTTGCCGAACTAGTGCACCTATACAATTTACCATTGTGGGTGTGTTGGGGACACAAGAGACTCTTTGTTATTTGGTTGCAGGGTTGTTTGAGAGAGACCATCTTCATCCTACGCCTCCCACGGATTGATAAACCTTAGGTCATCCACTTGAGGGAAATTTCCTACTGTCCTACAAACCTCTGCACTTGGAGGCCCAACAACGTCTATAAGAAGAAGGTTGCATAGTAGACATCAAGCTCTTTTCTGGCGCCGTTGCCGGGGAGGTTAGTGCTTGAAGTTATATCTTTAGATCATGCAGTCGAATCTTTTAGTTTCTTGTTTTATCACTAGTTTAGTATATAAAAGAAAACTGAAAAAATGGAATTGAGTTTGCCACATATGCTTCATCTTTTTAATGTCTCTCGTGAAAATAAGGATTCCGATAATTGTGCCAAAGTGTTAGAAGAAGAATGCATTAAAATGTTTGGCACTAAATCTTTGAATGATGAGCATGATTGCAATGTTATTAGTTTGAATTCTTTGAATATCCATGATGCTAATGATATGCAAATCCACAAGCTTGGGGATGCTATGTTTGATGAACATGATATTTTTAGTCCCCCAAGTTTTGATGAGAATATTTATTATGATGAAATCATGCCTCCTATTTATGATGATTATATTGATGAAAGTGGGTTTGGAAGAGTGTCAACTTCAGTAAGTCATGATCCCACTATTTTGGAGGGTGTTGAATCTTATTTTTGATAATTATAAAAGTGGATTTCGAGAGGTCATGACTTTATTTAGTCATGATTCAACTATTTCGAAAGAGGTTCCAATTGATTATGAGAACAAAGTTGCTATCTATAATGATTATTGTGATGACATGTATGCTATAAAGAATAATGATAACCATGAAACTTGCCATCTTGATTTCAATTTTCAATTGGATTATGCCTCACATGATAGTTATTTTGTTGAGTTTGCTCCCACAACTATTCATGAGAAGAAGTTTGCTTATGTGGAGAGTAATAAAATTTCTATGCTTGTGGCTCATGAAAGAATGCTTTATGTGATTGTTATATTGTTGAATTCATTCATGATGATACTGGAAGTTATTATGAGGGAGGAATATATGTATGTAGGGATTGCAATAATATCATGTTTCCTCTCTATGTGTTGAAAATCTTGAAGTTATGCTTGCTTTGTCATCCTATGCTAGTTGATTATTGTTCCCATAAGTTGTTTGCTCACAAAATCCCTAGGCATAGGAAGTGGGTTAGACTTAACGTGCTAGTCATATTTTTCATGATGCTCTCTTTGTGTTTCAATTCTTATCTTTCATGTGAGCATCATTGAAATCATCATGCCTAGCTAGAAAGGCATTAAAGAAAAGTGCTTGTTGGGAGACAACCCGATATTTACCCTTACTGTTTTTGTGTGTCCACATGATTAAGCTACTGTATTAATCATGTTTTGTAGCTTTTGTTTCAAATAAAGTGCCAAGTAAGACCTTTGGGATGGCTTACGGTAATAGTTGATTTGATCTTGCTGAAAAACAGAAACTTTTGCGCTCATGAAAAAAATCATAATTCTCAGAAGCGCGCTTTTAAGTTGATTATTTCTGCATAAGATTAATAAACAAATTTCTTAGTACTTCCTAATTTCTTTGGATTTTTTGAGTTACAGAAGTATTCGAGAGTTCCATATTACTACAGACTCTTCTGATTTTGACAGATTATGTTTTCTATGTGTTGTTTGCTTATTTTGATGAATCTATGAGTAGTATCGGAGTGTATGAACCATAGAGAAGTTGGAATACAGTAGATATTACACCAATATAAATAAATAATGAGTTCACAATAGTACCAAAAGTGGTGATTTATTTTCTTATACTAACGGAGCTTATGAGATTTTCTGTTGAGTTTTGTGTTGTGAAGTTTTCAAGTTTCTTATACTAACGGAGCTTATGGACTACGGAATAAGGAGTGGCAAGAGCCTAAGCTTGGGGATGCCCAAGGCACCCCAAGGTAATATTCAAGGACAACAAAGAGCCTAAGCTTGGGGATGCCCCGGATAGCATCCCCTCTTTCGTCTTTGTTCATCGGTAACCTTACATGGAGCTATATTTTTATTCACCACATGATATGTGTTTTGCTTGGAGCGTCATTTTCTTTTCTTTTGTTTTGCTTGATGTTTGAATAATATCCCAATATCTGAAATTCTTAAATGTTAGAGAGTCTTCACATAGTTACATAATTATTCAACTACTCATTGATCTTCACTTATATCTTTTGGAGTAGTTTGTCATTTGCTCTAGTGCTTCACTTATACCTTTTTAGAGCATGATGATGGTTTTATTTTAAGGAAATTGTTGAACTCTCATGCACTTATATTATTTGAGTGTCTTTTAGAATAGCATGGTAATTTTCTTTGGTTGTAAAATTAGTCCTAATATGATGGACATCCAAGAGGGATATAATAAAAACTTTCATATAAAGTGCATTGAATACTATGAGAAGTTTGATTCCTTATTATTGTTTTGAGATATGAGGATGGTAATATTAGAGTGATGCTAGTGAGTAATTGTGGGTTGTAGAAATACTTGTGTTGAAGTTTGTGATTCCTGTAGCATGCAGTACAAAAAATACACTTCCGTGATGATACGTGTTTGTCACAGTAGGTCGTGTTTTTTGTCATGCATGTACATCCATGACAAATTTATGATAGAATCAAGATAGTCATACCTGTGCTGTCGTAGAAGTGTTCCATGACATTACCAAAACTATCATCATGGAAGTGTCCACTTCCATGACGATAAATCGCGCGTCACAGAAGTGCTTTCGTCAAGGGTGACCGACACGTGGCATCCACCGTAACGGAGCGCCGTTAAGCTATCGGGTCGGGTTTTGGATCCGATAACCCATTAACAGCCCCGACCACTAGGGATTTTCCATGTGTAAAATCATCATTGGCTGGAGGAAACACGTGTCGGCTCATCGTTGGGACAGATGTCATCCACTCATTGGACAGAAGGCGCCTATGATACGTCGACATGTGGCACGGCCCAACAAGTTTAAACGGGCCGGCCCAACTAAAGGCCCACAAGATTTTGCGGCCCTTAATGGGCTGGCCCAGTTAAAGGCCCACGAGATTTTGTGGACTATAATGGGCTGGCCCAGCTAAAGGCCCACAAGATTTCGCGGACCATAATAGGCCGGCCCAGGTAAATGCCCACAAGATTTTTGTGTGCCATAATGGGCCGGCCCAGGTAAAGGCCCACAAAATTCTTACGGATCATAATGGGCCGGCCCAGCTAATGGCCCACGAGATTGCGCCGGCATTAATGAGCCGGCCCAGCTGTAGGCCCACGAGATTTTGAGGACCCTAGTAGGCCGGCCCATTAACTGGCTGCCATGTTTTGGGCCAAATGCCGGCCCATAATTGATCTGGTCCATTTATGGCCTGCCATGTTCTGGGCCTAATAATGGCCCATATAAGATCCGGCCCGTTAAAAGCCTCCCACTTTCTGGGCCAAATCACGGCCCAGATCAGGTCCAGCCCTTTAAGAGGCTTTGGGCTCAATTATTGCCCATATCAGATTCGGCCCGTTGACTGGACGCTATGCTTTTGGGCCCACTTGCTAAAGGACCATTTAGTAATTCAGCCTGATATTAGTTTCGGCCTATTAAGGGCCCATTTAACATTTCAGCCCTGTATTAATTTCGTCCTGTTAAAAGCCTGTCATATAGTTGGGCCTAACTACGGCCCGGTTTGCATCCGGCTGCTCGCAGCCGATATCTGATTGGGCCAAACAAGGACCGAGACAACTTTGGCCTGTTAAAAGCCCGTGAATTGATTCGCACAATCATGGGTCAGGGTCCATTTCGGGCTGTCGCCGGCCCTTGAGCTATTCGGCACGTTGCAGGCACAGCCTACTTCTCAGCCTCCTAAAATCCCATTGAGTTTTCTTGCGAAAAGAGGGTTGGGGTTACTCTGCCTATTAAAGGCCCGAATCTACTAGTGGGCCAGTTTGACAGGGCCCATGATGTGGATCATACATCGTGATTGCATGACGGCCCGATTATGTACCGTAATTTTACGGTTTGGCCGGTTTACTACGAAGACAGGACATATATACAGTAAAATAACTGCAGCATCGTGAATAAGAAAAAACCTAGACTATACAATAAAGAAATTACGGCATATTACATCCACTGGGCATCAAAGTTTGCCACCATTATAATAAAGCACAAGCAGACAGCAGATTACATATACTGGGCATCAAAGATCGCCACCAGTGCAAATAAACACGCCGACAAAATAATATACAAAACCGACAGCACTTCAATAGAGTTCAAGAAAGGTTAGCCCTGCTGGGGAGCTGCAGCACAAGCAGCTGAGCAAGATGATGAGACTGCGCTTGTTCAACACTTATATCTTCCTCACTCTGAAAGATAAACAAGCAGACAGATGACAGGTTTCGCACATAAAAGTATCAGTGCTGACAATTCATCACATTTCTTACTGACGAATAAAGTGACACAGTTTAAAATTGCATTAACACAATATGGTATTGTTCAGGTCAAGACATGGCAGGAAATGACATTATGAATGAGTTGGCAGCTTCACGACACCACTGGATTACAGATCAAGAACTCATAAGTATCAATGGTTAGTGTGCTGCCAATTTATCCCATTTCAGATTGGCAAATAAAGAGACAATTTAAATAATAGTAGAATGATATGACATTGTTCATAGTTAAGACATTGCAGAATATGACATTGTGTTGTAGTGGGTAGGTTCACCACACCACTAGATTACGGATGAAGAACAGAAGCATACATGCAGTGCAAAAGAAGATCACTTGCTCTGAATAGTTTAATTTACATGGTATGAAGAAGGAACTTGGTTGTACAACTGAAAACTTAAATTGAGAAGGACAAACTTTTGTTTATGAACTACATAATAAACTTTAAACATGCAATTTGATGCAAACACCAAAAATAAACAGCTGTTGGAGTCATACCTAACCAAATATACACAACAAAGTTTGAAGGCTTGAGAAGGACAAACTTACATTACTGGTGAAGACAGGCTCTATAAAGCCCTTGTCCATGCTGATGGGGGGGCAATTCAAGAAGTTTAGCACAGAATCTTCTTCATAAGCATTGCCTTTATTCTACATTTTGTTAAGAGTAAATATAGATGTGATAATATACGAAAAAATGGAGAATATTTAAGATAAGATGAAGAGTGATGCTACATAACCAAGTAGCTATAAATGTATGTGCAGCGATACAGGCAAAAGGCACAGCCAAGAGCAATGCACAGCTAAACTTCTTCAGTACCAACCTTATGGTAAGAGTAAATATAGATCTGATGTGTAGAAAATGGAGGGCAAAGGAAAATAAGCTGCAGAGTGATGGTACATGAACAACTACCTGTCAATATAAGTACACTGATAAAGGACAGCATGTACTTACAAGAACAATGCAGAGCTAAAAAAATTCATTGGCATTGGATATATTCTACACTAATGTAACCATTCATACAGATCAGATAATTTGGAGCAAACAATTGATAAGCAAGCTATCATGCATACTGCTGTCACATAATGAACCAGGTATGTATGCAAGTAAAGTGATACAGGACAACACGTACTAACAAGAGCAAAGCAGCGGGCAGCATATTCGTGATATCCTGTCATTCTTTTCAAACCGGAATTCTTCTTCGAGCTGATTTCCTGCAAAAAAGATCCGTAAGGCACATGCGGAAAAGTAGAAGTTCAAATTGTCATGTGATTTCATAGACAGTACCTCATCCTGGGAACGAGACCAGTGCATAACAAGGTTTTTCCATTCAATGTCTTCTAAATTTAGCATAGCAGACTTCACCAGAAATTCGTTTATCGACTTGCCATCAAAGTGTGATTTCCTCATGTAACATCGATACTGCTGCAATGCTTCCCTGAAAAGCACAAGCAAGCTTTGCTCGTCATGACTATCCAGATTGACCCTCACCTAGTTACAACAATGTAATGTAAATCATTGATGTGTTCAATCAGCAGAAAACAGGAAAATAATAACCATGAATAATAGCACTTACATGTAAGTTGGACAGGAAGATGTGAAAATGGTGTTTGTCTTCACTATAATCTTCCCATGATGGGAATATAAGCACGTAGTCCCTAACAACATTGAAAGCATTGTTTTTTAAACTGGGAATAAATGGAATGGAGTTCCAATCTGCAGGAATTGGCTATCTCTGCAGTTGGGATAGGTCTTTGGCCGGTGGACTTGCTATGCTTTCTGCTGGAGTGGGATTTTTCTGTGGTACGGCTGGTGCTATGGAAAATGAAATCAGTATACCTTTTGCTGGAGTGCAGGTCCTGTGTGGTGGGGCTAGTGGTGTGTCCAGTGAAGTATGGGTACAGTCTGCTGGAGTCGGTCCTATGTTTTGTGTCACTGGTTGTACAGCCAATATAAGTGGGGTGCTGTCTGATTTCTCCGGCACCACCACATTTTTTAAGGACTTTGCTGGTGCTCCTTCAGGTTCGGCAATCATCTCTTCCATTTTGATGTCTGATGCACAAGAACAGCATTTGAGTGGAAAAACATGGTATGACGACAGATGGAATATGTATTGATAATGGATGGGCATGGCATCTCGAGTTATATGATGAGTAAACTAAGCAGATGGTGGTGCAACAAAGTAGAAGAAATGCAAGACAACATATGCAAGATACACGCAATCAATAAAACCTTGCCAAATTAGAACAGGCACCTTGATGGGTAAACAGGATAGGCCATCTGCCTTTGACTCCTCGAGGTTAGAATAGTCATTAGGATGATATTCTGAACAAGAATCAACAAGTGGGGAGCATACGAGTTTCATTGCTTCCAGAATGGCACTCGATGCCTTGGTGCCAATTTTTTAAGTCATTGCAGTGTTCCACAATATTCTTCTGATGCGCGGATTCTGATATTCACTGTAATTGCGTATAATATCTGAGAACCACGAAAACATAAATAGTTGTGAGATTATCTTTGTAATGTAGATGATATTCTAATATAGGGGCGCCCCTGTAAACACTTATGTGCTATCACTGGATTCTGATGAGAGAGCTCATGTGTGCTGTAATATCGTGCGTGCATTTATATAATCTGGCACAAGTACACAAAATAATAGGCTCCAGAAGTAAGGATAGCTGGCAGATGATAGGTTCATAATATATTGTATAGAGGGTTTATTGACAAACCATGATAACAAGAGCACATAGCAACTAGGCAGATCATAGTGTACATAATAGGGGTACACCATAACCACGATATATAAATCAGGAAAGTGGAACTGGCTTGAAAATACGGTTTTGTATTGCCGCTAGTAATTGAAAGCCTGTTGATCACGTACAGGCCAGCACTATCGAACATGGTAAAGAAGAGCAAGCAGATTTTGGATAATAAATGTTGGTTGCGCAGTGCCCACACATGATGAACCAGAGCGCATTAAGAATGCAACTCCAAGCTGTCTCTCGACCATTTCAGACGGTTGGATGAAGATCCTACGTCTCCTAACCCTTCTTCTTCCTCGTCTCTGATTCTTCCCATACAGAACACCGCACGGGCCGCCGGCCGGACCACCGGCCCCCACCGCCTGTGTTCATCCACCACCCCCACCCCCCACCCGCGTCGAGTTTTCTTCGTTCGGCAAGGCCCCACAACCACCCGAGCCCCTTGGATCGCACCGGCGAACTCCGGCGAGCTCTGAAAAATCGACTGACCCAATTTTGAAATTTAGTCTACTGTGATTTAACTAGTGTGGAATATAAAAGGGGAAAACCATAAGAATTGGGAGTATAGTGTTGAGGGTGCCATGGCGGATCTGAAGGTGCAAACCGGACAAAGGCAACTTCGCAACCAAGACAAGAAATCAGAGTAAAGCAGTGGTGATCTATTTTCTTGCTGTAATAAATAAGTTGAGCTGATACGAAAGAGTATCACCTCTGGTGCGGCACCGTGTACGCATCTGCTGAGAATTTGACGGTGCTACAATAGCGATGGCTATCGACGGCCTGGAAGCAGATCTAGGAGGGCAGACGGTGGCGGCGGGGTGCGGTGGACGAGACGGTCGTAGGAGCGGCGCCGGCAAGGTGGACGACGGCGGGGATGAAGCGAGAGGACGGGATGCAAGGATCCCGGTCTGAAGGCGTGGATGAGAGAGGTCGATCTCTTGTAATGGACGGCGGTGTCGGGGTATCAGCTCCGGCATGGTGGAGGAGGACGGCGGTGGATGGGGTGGAGGACGGCGGCGAACGGAGGAAGGTGGGGTGGAGAGGGTGTTTTGGTGCCCACGGAGTACGAATGGGGAAAAGGGAGGTAGAGAGGAAGGGGGGACCATGTATTCAGGGCGTGCTTGTCTCAAATGCGAGGAAATTTACAAACTTAGCCCCCGTTTCAAATTTCTACTACATCACAGCAACATTAGTCGGTTGGGGATAGGACGGTAATCTCGCATACACCGAATATTTGCCGACGAGAGTTTGTTTTTGGCACCCACCGTGTATGAATATGAATCGGGGAGGGAGTCGATTTCGGCCGAGGGCACACTGTGTTTTGGCGCCCACCGTGTATGAATCCGGGTGAGAGGCGGTTACGTCACGTTTGGGTGAAATTATAAACCTACCCCTATCGAAACCTATAGATATCTAGCAGATAGGCTTTGCGTGGCCGGGATAGGCAGTAGTGATTTCCATCTCGCAGATTTTGGTTTCAGGCGGTTACTACGACTTTCCCCGCTTCGTTCAAATTTTGCACAGTGCATGTTTACCGTGCCAACTCAATTCGAATCCCGTGTGTATTCTACTATTTTTTTCGGCCGGGATCCATTTTCAATTGGAATTACATTCTATATACATCATTTTTTATATATATACTTTCAAAAGCACAACAAAGAATTTTGCTCCTTTATATGTATAATATGATTTACAAATACAACGATCTCGAAATCTTAAGGTTGAATTTGAAAAAAATTAACCAAATTATGTTCTACTAAAATGTATGGATCAGTAATATCTACATATTAAATAACATAGATGTGCGTGAACTCATATGAGTATGCACGTTTGATAGATCAATTTTGGTTCGAGTATGGATTACATGTATCATCATCTCAAATTCAAATATTTGAATCCCTTTTTTGTTCACTCCTTTCACGCCCATCTCTCTCGCATGCATGCTCCTTCAGGTAGCTATCACTCTCTTTTCTCCAGCTCACCCGCACGCTCACTTCATGTTTCTCCTATCCTCGCAAACATGGTCTCTCGACGTCTCCCTTGAGAAGTGTCACACTCTCCGTATCATTATACATTACACGGTTTTCATTATCTCTCACGTCTCTATTGTTCTCTGGTATCACTCGGTACCTAAGCTTTCTTTTTCACCGCCACACACACAGTCTCCACTCGTCTTTCACTTTGTCTTTCTCTCTGTGGGATTCTCTCACACACCCTATATGTCTCTACATATGACTCATACCACTAAAATTACTCTCTCTCTCCTGTAGACACAACATTTGTTGCGGTCTCCTTTTCGTCTCCATCCCAGACTGACACCGATCAGACAACCCCGACTACCGTCTCCTCTCTCTCACACAGACACACACACACACAACTCCTGCTTCCACTCCCCTTCCCGACTACCATCTCTCTCACACACACACAAAACTCTTGCTTTCGCACACCGACTCGTATTTCTCTCACAAACATTTATCGACTAGCTAGCCTCTAGATAGGTTTATACACCCGCACACTCATGCTTCCACCATCGCATACATGTCTCTCTCCCGCTCCTTGTATCTATGTAGCTTTTTCTTCCCTTCTTGAGACATGCCCTCTCGATCGTGCACACACACACTATCGCCTCATTTTAAGCTGATACCTATCGCGCACACACTACTTGTGTCTTTGTCACACATGCACTCCGTCCTCGTCCACTATCCCTCTCTCTCACAAACACATGGGCTTTTTGCAACAACTGGCAAGATGCCCATGCGTTGCGCAGAACATCAAGATGCATTTGTATGAGTAGTTTATCTTGTGGGGGAAAAGGATGAATGAGGGAAGACCTTATTTGCAAATGTGGAGAGGGGTGTGGGTATCTTTTTGGAAAATTGCCATAGTTTCCTTCCTATCTGCCAGATATAGATCGGACGGCCACACGATCATCACCGACAATGCTTTTTATAAGAGTAGGGATAAAAAATAGAGTTGGTGATGATGGTGGGCCTGCCATCCTGCAATGTAGGTCGTCCGATTTATATCTGACAGATAGGAAGGAAAATATGGCAATTTACCCACACTCTTCACCACATTTGCAAATAAGGCCTTCCCTTGTTCATCCTTTTCTCCCACAAGATCTTGATGTTCCGTGCAACGCGCGGGCATCTTGCTAGTAAGAGTAGAAATTAGACATATACCACTTCTCGAATCTTGAAACCAATAACATTCCTCCCTTATCTCATCAAAACCACCAAAGGAATATATTTTGAGTGAAACATAACATATTTTTAGTGATATACGTATTTCAAAACTAGACTTTTTTTCTAGCAAATCGGTGAATATGTATTAATCTACTTTGATCGTGTGGCAACGCATTGGCACATTGCTAGTAGTTATTATAATTTTTTGGACACCAGACAAACGGTGGAGTACATATATGAAGAGAAGAGGCGCACGCACGCAGTCGGCCTCTCGCTGTCTCGCACACATGAGTGTTACGTAAAGGCGATGTTAACAAATAAACCCTAAAACCCTAGGTGCACAATTGCTGCATTCGCGGGTACCGGGTACGTGGTGGAGCACCTTTGTAGGAGTTGATGGTCGGGACCACAGGTGAACGACCCACTTGGAGCGCGGTGGCTCGCCAGTTGCCACAGATCGAGTAGCCACGTTTAAAATATCGTTTTTTTAGCGGGGTTAAGAGTTCCGATTTTAAATGCCACGTTATAAGTAGTAAGTAGTTTTTAGAATGATTGGTATGGAGCGAAAATGGAATTCATAGTACCACGTGCCTCCTTGGCGTATGGTTGTATGGGTTTATGTTACGAGATGTTGAACCTGGTACTTCTAGGGCAAATACTATGGTTTAGATTTAGATGCTGGTTTTCAGTAATCGAAAGGGGAAACCGTTCTTTGATTAAAAAAACTACTACCTCCATTCCGGTTTACTAGTCCCCATCGTACTTTGGGTCAAAGTTTTTCCACGGATTTTACTTGTAAAATGTGAATGGAAAATGAGATTTTGCTATACCCAAACAAAAAAGGACTGGAGGGAGTGATTGCTCTGACACGGACGCGACCTCTCATAGCACAGGCATTGAACCGGCGCGCCGGCCAAGAGGGCCGCACTCGCTGCAGGCCCAGCTGAGCATGCCTCCTTGACACGTGCAACCAGCTTAAGACTGCCCCGCCTGCCTTCATTGAATCCGCGCGTGTGCCGGCAACACGTCCTTCTGCGAGCCGGCAGGCATTTTAGAACACAAAGAATGACTAAAATATAATTAATTTACGCATGGCCTTGACTTGTTGTGCTCGCACTGGTAGCAGGAACTAGTAGAGGTTTTTCTTTATTTATAACTCTCCTCACATTTTTTTTGGCTTTGAAGTGAATCATGGTTGTGGACATTATGTATGAATGTGCAGATATTTGTGAACATGAGTTTGATGTGGAAGTTGAACTTGGAATGTCGGGCTTGCGCGTGAACTATACCATGTCCATTGCTTCGTCTGTTATTGTTTGGAAAGTAATTGTTGTTATTACATGACCCGAAAAAAACATTTTGTGCCACATCAGTAGATGCACAGACATCACAACAGGCATGCTGACTGGATAAACATTTGAACCTAGCTATTATGAAGGAAATTTTGTATTGACAACAGTTTTAGATAGCAGGAGACGCCTAGCCTGCTCTGCCTCTGCTAGCTTATTTCTGGCTTCTTCCATCTCTTCTTTGGCTTGGGTGAAGAGAGCATCTGATTGCTCTTTTCGCTTCTTCAGGAACTCAGCTACATTCTCAAGGGCTGCTGCACGCTTTCTTTCAGCCTTTACTAATGCCACAAGGACACGAACAGCTGACGACTCCACCTGGCTTGTGTGTAATCCAGCATCATCTGGGAATTTGCACCTTGTGTCTAATCCAGCATCATTAGGGAACTGGCACCTTGTGTGTAATCCAGCCTCATTTTGGAAACATGATCTCGAGGTTGACCATACTTCCCTCCTCGCAGGAACTGCATCCTGACATGAAGTTACTTCTTTTTTAGATCAATACTCAGAGAAACCTAGATCCATTTAGTAGAAGCCAGATAAACAGAACTCAGAGAAGTGAATTCAAAAGGAAAAGAAATATAAAAACAGACTACAAGGTGAGAACACCCACTTCCTACATCAAGTTAAAAATGAAAGCATTAGGACGATTAAGACTCTTCTTATTACACATCGAAGAACACCACGCTTAAGAGAAACAGAAACTACAACATATACACATCGAAGAACACGAGGCTAAACGAAAGTAATTGAAAGGGTGTTACTTACCAAAGCTCGTTTTACAGGTTCGGTGCAGCTCCTCTTTAACTTGCCATGCTCCTTGAAGATGTCCCGAATATCCCGTGTTTGGTCTTCATTGCTCCTCTGCATGTTCACACTCGTGGTTTTAAAATCTCAACATGGCAAGAAAAATACTACTAGTAATACTCGCTCATCTTGTGGGCAACATTAAAGCACTCGTCTGCCATGTTAGAGCATCTCCAACAGAATCGCAACGCGCGACGCTTTAAAAAAGCATTTACAGTGATGAGATCGAGAAGTAGATACTAGAGAGTAGAGGATAGTTCTCAGCATAGATAGATAAAAAAAGATACCCATACCCCTCTCTAGATTTGCAAATAAGGCCTTCCCTCGTTCATCCTTTTCTCCCACAAGATAAACTACTCATACAAATGCATCTTGATGCGTGTAACGCATGGGCATCTTGCTAGTTCTAAAAACCTTTCCATCATTTGCCACACTGCTGGTTGCAGATGAAAAACCTATCCAAGCACAACGCGATACAGGAGCGACGCACAATTACAAGCTGATATTCTGTTGGACAATGGAGGCTATAACCAATTACTTTTACGGGAACAATAGCACCCAGGAAAATTGAAGGGTAGGTATGAACAAAATTGGAACTGCACATGTACTCCTAAGTGATTCAATACACACATTACCAATCGAGGAGGAGAACGATGGTCGAAGCAGCCTCTGTGAGTCATGGTCGGCAACGGGAATCAGTTCATTGTCCATGATGGTGGTACTTCTGCGCTTGGCGTCGGCTTCCAGGAAGCAGATCCGAGACCGTGGAAGACGATGCCGGGGAAGAGGCTCCATCTACGACGATGACGGTGGACCGGTTCCAGTGCGGCGTGCGAGGTCGTCGATGAGACAGATGCGCTGCGGTGGACGAGTGCGCCGACGTAAAGGGGAGGAGCACGAAGGCTGCGGTGCTGTGGAGAAGTCTATTTTGCGGTGGGGATAGAAAATGGGGAGTATTCAGGTGTACTACTCTGGGTGCCGGGGTGGGGCTGGCTGGGTAGGGTGAACCTGAAGTTACGAAAACAGCCCCCTACCAAGCATCATCCGTAGGCATGTTCCGAAGGCTATGGGTAACTTCCCACTGCTCGAATCAGGGTCGCGGGAGATTTTCCCGCCGACTTCAAAATTTTGTGACACTGGACTCCCCGTGTGGCATGTTGAGTGATTCGGCTAAGCAACTAGCGAGTAGTAGTAGTAAACTCTGCATATTAGGTTTGACCGAAGTCAAACTTCCTAAAGTTTGACCAAGTTTATATAAAAATATAAAGATTTACCATAACAAATATGTATGATGTGGAAGTACATTCAATAATGAGTCTAATGGTATTTATTTGTTATTGTATATGTTAATATTTTTTGTTATAAGCTTTCTGAGAGTTTACAAAACTTGACTTTGACCAGTGCTAATACGCGGACTAAAATAAAAACGGAGGGAGTACAAATTTGTTTTCTTTGTTTGTAGTGAACTAATCATTTGTTGAAATTGTGAAATAAATATATTAGGCCGTTGACTTCGAATGTAATGGTCTATATAATTCAATAGTTACAATCATTGTCGAACCCCAAGATGTATACAAGGTCTATAGTACTTCACAACATGCTCAAACTCACATAATCCCAGTCAAATGAGAATCTAAATGCATTTCATAGTTATTACTTTGCAGGATGCAACAAAAACAACCAAAACTCTCAGCCATTATAGAAGCAACATTTTGACATATCCCATTGTGTGAATGAAACATGCAGAGAGAGCTTTTGAAGATGGAGCAGATAGGGCGGGAAAGATTGTATGTATGTGGACGAGAGAGTAGGAGACAAACCTAATGAGATAGACACACACACACACACACACACACACACACAGAGAGAGAGAGAGAAAGAGAAAGAGAGAGAAAGAAGTTAGGTCTGTGAGAAAGATGGAAGACATGTAATATACGTGATTCTGTATACGTGGAAGGAGAAGAGACAACATGTTTGATGAGAGAGCTGGAAAAACATGGACGGGAGGGGAAGGATCTCATGGGTTGAGGGATTGACAATTTTGTGCGGGGGAGAGAGGGATTGGTAATTTTGTGCAAGAGAGTGAGAGGGTGGGGGGAGGAGTCAGTCAGCCGTCGTCACATCACCCTGCTTCCAAATGACCCTGCATTCTCTAGCACAGTGTGGTCGCCGTCTTCGATCTGCTCGATGCCCTCTTTGAAGATTGAGGTGTTGTGCATGTTGGGGTGCAAAGAAGCACAAGCGAGAGTGGTTGCCGTATAACCTTGGATGGGGATGAATTGTGTGCTCGGGGGAGTGTGTGTGTGTGTGTTGTGCTGCGCGCGCGCGCGCGCGTGTGTGTGTGTGTGTGTGTGTGTGTGTGTGTGTGTCAGATATTGAGCAAAAACAAACCTAAGGAGAGAAATGGGTATTCACGAAGAGATTGTGCGGGCCTTGAGGTGGGCAGGGGCCGAGAGAGGGTGTCAAAACATGCGCGTTAATGCATATGTGGCATGCGATCGTGCGAGGGAAGGACGAATCGAGAGAGATGGTTGTTGTGTTACGGATGCTCCTCTCTCTCTCTCTCTCTCTCTCTCTCTCTCTCTCGCTCTCTCTCTCTCTCTCTCACACACACACACACAAGTAAACTAGAAGACCGTTCTCTCATGTATACACAACGTATCGGCATCTGTCTATGTCTCATTCATGCATGATCATTTGCACATTCACACCTCTCTATGTCTGTATCACACGCACACCGTCTCCACATTGCCCTTCCGCCACAACACACATATGGACACATACACACGTTCTCTCACAATCACACACACAAAATAAGTATTAAAAAAACTAGGGCGCACCTAAAACGTCCAAATCCAAATAAACACAAACTGGAGCTAAATTCAAATATATGGAAATATTGCAGCGTCAAGAACTTTCCCAGGAAAAAAAGTTGAGTAATATTCGAGGATTGTTTTCACATACAAAAAAAGGTTCGGTGGATGTCCTTCGAGCATGAAACGGCGACGCACCGTTCGATCGACCACGCGGCCGCGGTTCACTCGCTTGTACAGGATTCCGTATCGTGGTTGTGGTACTAACTTCAAAAAAAATTAATAAAAGCATTGCCTAAGTCTAATGTTTACGTGTACTAGTACGGTTTTCTTTTAAGTTTGACCAACCTCATATAAAACTAAAGTAAGCTCCCATATGCGCACTCATCAATATGCCGCCGCCGGTGTTGCGCATGCCGGCGCCCGCCTGCTCCGGACAACAATTTCTCGCCCATCACCACCGTGTCGCCGCCAGCCCTGTGCCATGAAGCCGAAAGCTCGCCCGCTCATGTTGTCTGCGGTCCCTCGTTGCCATGCCGCCACGCTGCCAAGCACGCGAGCAGCTGGTGGAGCTGCGTTTATGCATGCAGCGTACGAAGAGGAGGACGAGCGCGTGCTCCAGCACGCCGACAAGGAGAAACTAGCGTGTCATTGTTGTCTCCGCCCGCGCGGAGGAGGTGCACATGGTGGCTATCATGGCGGAAACCGGTCGCGCGCGCGTCGAGCCCGCAAATCGGGTGCGGACGCGGAATCTACCTTCGAGACCTTGAATGCCACGTGGATCCCGCAATCTGAAGGAGCAATTTGGGTCAGTCGACTCATGTAGGCCGTTTGATGCAACATGGATGGCTAGAAGGGATTCTTCCACCTCTTCTGCCGTCTTCTTCCTTCGCTCCGTCGAACTTCTTTCACAAATCAACTGACCCAAATTATACTACTAGTACGAACGTATTAAGTACAATAGGAACACGAAGGTACGAGCAGTAGTACCAACTGCAAGAAGAACAGTAGTAAGACATAGTACTAGTACTACTCTACGTACTAAAGAGTTCAAATAACGAGAAAGAACATAAACATAGTTCTGCTGGGGCCTCAGCACAACACACCCTTGAAAATAAACTAAGCAACTAGTCCGCTTGACACTGCAGTAGAACCAGCATGAGCGACGGCACTGCCACCTACTCGGAGTCCGAGTCCACGTCCTCGACTTCGTCCTCGTCCCTCTTCCTCTTCCTCTTCGCTGACGCTTCTTTGCTTGAACCGGACACTGGCCTCTGCTTCTTCATCCAACCCATGTAGATATTTAAACAAAGGTAGGCATTCATTGCTGCATACAGGATGTGATCTTCATCTAATGTCTTCGACTCCCATGCATGATGAAACTCGTGATGAGGTTTCTTTAGTTTAGCGTACGAAGGATCAATCATGGCTGCTGCCAGGGTCAGCATTGAAGGTTGAGAGGAGGACACTAGGCTTGCCTTCTAGAGATCGAAGGGCTGTCCTACAACGAGACCTATTCGACGCAGGACATCCTTGTCGTTCTTAAAGCCTACAGTAATGAATTTCACTCTTTTGTCCTTGAGGAAGTTCTTAAAATCCTGGCACTCAACGTCAGCATGGCATATGTGGTAGACCAAGCAAACGTTATGTACGCAAACCTGGATCACGGCGGGCTTCTTCCTCTCTTCTTCCTTTAGATCCTTCTCTCGTCCCAGGACTGTGGTGTACTCAACATCTAGCCCAGCGACCCACTCATCCGTTGAACTGTTGAACCTGCGTAGGAAGCGATCAAGCCATGCTTTCACCATTGCGGATCCACGTGTGTAGATGACGATGAAATGATCGCTGGTGATGGCTCTAACCTGGTACTCAGCGGCGACCATGGAGATTTGGGAGGCCATGGATTTTGGAGGAGGGTTAGGAGAAGTTGAACTGTTGTACCCCGCAAAAACTAGGAGCGAACTAATGTGAAGGGACGGGACGACTGGGAGCGAACTATTGTGAGGTAGAAGACGGGGACGAGTAGGGCGTCCGAACAGCGTGGGGTTGCTTAATTCTGTTAACCATCGTGCCTCCCATGACCTTCGCCTCCCTCGCGCAGTCGCGCCCTTTGAGACTTCGACCGGCTATAAATGAGCAATTTTTTTGCCTACTCCGCATGCATGATACTCCCTCTGGTCCTTTTTACTCCCGTCAACCGTTTGCAAAGTGTTTGACCAAATATATACTTTTTTTGAACACCACCTTATATTAATTAACCAGCCACACCAGTACACTCATTCGATACAATATTCACCACATAGGGCAGTACGTTATTTACAAGAATACCATCTAATCTATTGTCAAAGCTATACTTAGCGATTAAGTGTGCCACCTTATTGGCCGAACGGCTAATCTTTGACAATTGAAGATTGTTGATCAACTTCGAGATGCTCAACGCTTTCATCTTCAGGTCACGCATAGCAGACCTGTCATAGTCCCCCGATGCAAGAGACGCTACCACAAAAGCGCAATCAGTCTCTAAAATTACAGGATTATGAAGAGAAATACCTATGTAGAGACCGGCAATGCAAGCCCTAAGCTCCACTTCCTCCATGCTTTGACAGGCATCAATGAAATCCCACGACCAGATTTATACTAAAAATATCAATATCTACAATACTGATTATAATGAGTATAAGAACTACATTTTATAATGAGTGTAAAAATATTGATTTGACATTGTGAATGTTGATACTCCCTCCGTCTAGGTGAGTAAGTCATCTTAGGCTGTGCACCGTGACCAAGGAGGAGGGGAAAACGAGAGACATTAATGTTTATTTGCTAATTAAATAGTATTGCATGCAATGAACTAACCACTGCATGTCATGTTTGATAGTCTCAGGTCATTAAAAGCATGCACACCCTCATCTCTTATTGGTTGATAAGTCAAGAAACAAGAAACGAGGTAGAAGTTAATGCACCGCACCTACGTGTTTTGGGATTATTTGGTTTTCGTAAGATGACTTACACACCTAGCTATTAGAGTACAACTACCTCCCTTCTATTTTAAAGGGCTCGACTCAAAAATTGCACCTACTCTTAGCAAGATAGTGGAGGCGGTGGAATAGTTTTTGAAGTCTGCAAAAGTACTCAACTAATGCTGTCATTCTTCACAAAACAAATGTGCTTACCAATGCATGCATGAACACTAGTTACTCTAACCCCCCTCTCTTCTTTAATTCTTTGCCACATCAGCATGTTTGTTATTCCCGTGTGCATGATACCAGCTAAGATACCACCATGATGGCCGGCCTTAATCATCGCATGCAATAATTTAGTGCACCTTGAAATATCAACATGTGTGGGCCGTGTATGTTTTTAATGACTTGAGACTATACCTAGCCCGGCATGCAAGATGACTTATTATGCACCGTTCCCCATACCTGCAGGAAGCCCGTTCGTCTCCAAATATTTCCCTCTCCATGTGTGGAAACAATATGCCTGCCAAACTCTCCTTCTCCCTCCGACGGTCCCACCACTCCACCCTGTGTGAAAAAAATCTGCATGCATGACTCTCCTCCCCCCACGCTCGTCCAATCCGTTGTGACCAGCAATATTTCCACCCCTTCGCTCCCCTGTAATTTACTCCAACAAATATGCCCACGCAGCTTTTACTTAACTTCAGGTGCATTGGGTCACTGACATAAGGGCCCAGCAGTGTACTGGCCCACATGTCAGTGATGCAACTGGACCTGCAATTAAGTCAGCGCAGCTCAGTCCATATCTTACGTAGGTGTGCCATTGCTCGCTATAAATATTGCGCCTCCCACGACATCGCTATCTCCTCCCCCTCACGTTCACATTCATCGCTATCTCCTCCCCCTCCCTCTCACGTCGACCACCATGGAATCGCCCCTCCCAAGCCCTAGGAGCCCCTCGCTGCACCGCGCGGACGGTCACGTGTCGCCGTTCCGTTCCTCGCCGCCACTAGTAAAGGAGGACGCGTCGGTGTTCCGCTCCTCGCCGCTACGCGATGCGTCGCCGTTCCGTTCCTCGCCACCACTAGTCGAAGAGGACGCGTCGGTGTTCCGCTCCTCACTGCGATGCGACATGTCGCTGTTCCGTTCCTCGCCGCCACTAGTCGAGGAGGATGCGTCGGTGTTCTGCTCCTTGCCGCGATGCGTCAAGGTGGACGCGTCGGCGTTCCCAATCTCGCCAGCACGCGCGTCGGAGGACACGTCGGCTCCCTGCTACGAGGAGAACGCCGCGCCACTCGCCGAGCCCCCCAGCCTTGAGGAGCTTTGGAAAGAAATGGATGTCGCCTTGTGGGAGGCTTTGCCTCCAGCAGAGCGCGCCAAAATAGAGGCGGAGAAGAACGCCGAGGAAGAGAAGTGCACCGTGCAACAAGCTTTCTGGGAGATCTATGTCACGTCCGAGAGAGTCAAGCAATTGGTTCTTTCGCAGAAGGCTCGTGCGAGGTCCGTGAGGGTGGCGGAGGACGCCCGTGCCGACGCCCTGAGTGCAGTCGGGCCCAAGCGCCTCATCTACGCTTGGCGGTACATGGACCGGGTGCACGCTTCCAGCCAGGAGGAGTACCTGTTGGCGCCGGATCACCACACCGGTGAGATCGCGCTCGCTCGCCGGTAAGCCGCCAATAAGCACCTCGCGAGTTGCGAGGCTGAGGAAGAGGTGTTGTGTCGGCGTGCTGGGAAACGGCCGCGCAACAGGGCACTCATGGCGTGCCGCAAGCGCTCCTGGGAGCGCCGTGGCTTTTAGGAGGAGTATAATTTTTGTTTCGTAAGGCGACCTCATTAGTTTTGGGACGCAAATGATAAATCCCGAACGTTCAAGAATTTTTAGCGTCCTTAATTAAGTATGTAAAAGGGAAAGTTTGGAGACGTTGTGTATTATTACGCATTTTGCAAGTACGTGCATATAGCACAAACTTTACTATATACTATCGGACTACACGTCTCTCTCGATATATGCTTGCAGACTGTGCTACTCCCTCCGTCCAGGTCAATAAGTCATCTTTGGTTGTGCACAGTGACTAAGAAGGAGGGAAGACTTGTACACCTAGACGGAGGGAGTACAACTATTACTTATGTACGTGCAAATGCATGTTTTAACATTATGATGTGGTTTTTGTAAAAGTAGAAAAACAGCACTAGTCAAGCTTGTGAAACGATTCAATGCAAAACAAATGCAAAAATGCTCATTTGATTGTTTACTTTTAGCTTCCTTCTCTGTGGTGATTTCTCTGTCGTACTTTGTACGGAGCATCTCACTGGTTGGAAAGGCATGCAAATTCCCAAACCGCTTCCTACACCCTGTATCAAATTTTTTGCCTAACAAGTTGTGCCGTGCAATTGGAATTCCAACTTGAGTACTACTAGTAGTAGGAGTACCAGGGGCCAGTTCTTTTAGGCTTCTAGATTAGTAATCCCATAACAACTACCTCCATCCTAGTTTATTGGTCCCCATTGTAATCTGTGTCAAATTTTGATCATAAATTTAACTAATGAAATGTTAGTGCATGTCACATGCACTACTCCATCCGTCTAGGTGAGTAAGTCATCTTAGGCTGTGCACCGTGACCAAGGAGGAGGAGAAAACGAGAAACATTAATGTTTATTTGCTAATTAATAGTATTGCATGCAATGAACTAACCACTGCATGTCGTGTTTGATATCTCAAGTCATTAAAAGCATGCACACTCTTAATCTCTTATTGGTTGATATGTCAAGAAACAAGAAATGAGGTAGAAGTTAATGCACCGCGCCTAAGTGTTTTGGGATTATTTGGTTTTTGTAAGATGACTTACACACCTAAATACACCGCGCCTAAGTGTTTTGAGTAACATTTTATCAGTTAAATCTTTGGTCAAAATTTAGCCCAAATTACAATGGTGAGGAATAAACCAGGACGGAGTAGTAGTTCAGAAGCCCAAATAAATGAGTGAGGCGCCTTATTGTTACTCTCCACTGTGACTAGTCTTGTGGGAAAAGCTGGGGAAGCCGCCAAAAGAACTGGCCCTAGGAGTAGTAGCTAGGGATCGAGTGTGGGAGATGAACCAGAGAAAGTAAATGCAGAGAGATGAAATGCAAAAAAACGGAGGGATGTGATGGTTGCTTGTCCGTTTATTTTACCAGGCCATTTATTACTGGGAGTGGTTGGGTTTTGTGATATGACAGCTTTACTGCTGCGCCACGAGCGGGGTGAGAGGTGAGACTCCCGTGCAGCGCCGCCCTCTACACTTGTACTACATCGGTCGTGGTTTATTAGTCCCCCATTGAATTTGACTGAAGATTTAACTGACAAAATGTTAGTGCATGTCAACGAAAACTATATCGTTGGATTCGTATTTGAACATAGTTTTGAATGATATAATTTTAGGTGACATGCATCAGTATTTATCGTACTATATATAATGTTAGTTCAATTTTTGGTCGTACTAATCTATAGTAGTAAGGTACCCGTGCGTTGCACCGAAGAGTGAAATGCATTGATCGGGGAGTTGTTTAATTTGACAAAGGATGTGGGGTCATCTCATGTGTAATGGGTATCGATAGGTTTCTTCGGATATTATATCATCTCTAGAGCTCACAAACAGCCGGGTGAAATAGATAAAAAGGTATCGTTTGCAAAGAAAAGCGTTCAACTGTTCAACCTGCATCCAAAACTTTTGAAGAAATAACACTTATTGTGCTTTGCAAGAAATGATCTTTAAGAATTAGTTTTTGAGTATCGATTGTTATACATGTTGGCTATAGATGACATGGAACTTTCTTATAGTCAATTGTTAGCTATACTATTAAGTAATATTAACCATGCCCTTATATACCTAGACGGAGGGATTAAATCAGGATGACTTGCAAGGCGGCAGAGGAGATGTAAGAAATGGTTCATCGTAAGTCTTTCACCAGTACTGTAGTAAAAATTCATACATGGAAGATTCTAGACTAAACCATAAACGGATACACTTTTATTCATGCGCGATACTCCAATAGAGTAAGATCATGCATGGAAGTCTCCACATGCTTAGACAGCGGATTACATTGAGCGAAGACTAATGATCAACATTTAACTTGATAATGCGTATTTTTTTAGAAGAACAACGAGGCTCCTCCCCGGTTCCATTTTCTGATATGAAACCCAAAGTGTCTTACATCAGCTCACTGAGAGGAGCAGTTCAAAGGAAGGACTGCAGCGAAAGCCACTCAAGTTTAACGACAAGCTTATAGAATCAAAAGCGGCAAAGACACGGGCCATAAGCGCCCACACACACACTACATGTTTTCTAAGTGCACTTGATAATGCGTATGTCCAGGTGAACCTCCTTGGAGTCCCCGTGCACCGAGTCGGCGGGTATAGGATGGAACGAATGCCATGGGTTTTCCAAGTCCACATTGGCGGGATAGTCCCAGCTCCCCAGAGTCCAAGTCTGTCCGATGAGACCGGTGTTGCCACCCACGCGACTCGGAGGGGTAGTAACATTGACCACGCACCCGCACCGCCCAACCTGCTATCCAACTGACCACAGGATCGAGCTTTGGACAATTAGAGCGACATTATTATGCTTGATGGCTCCGCTGCGTGTGTGCAGGCATGCATGCTATCGTTTGTGGGCGGGACGGGGCTTCCTGCTTCTTCTGCATGCTACGTCTGTGTTCCTGACCCTTTGTGTCTCCATCCAACAATTCTTGTACTTTGCCACGGGGCGATTTTTATACGGCAATCCTATTCTTACGTGCAAGTTCTACAAAAAGTCTTACGTACTAGTGTAGTTTGAGCCGATCCGTAACAGTTCTGTTGTGGGCAGTTTCCCCCTCTCACATTACGTCAGATTTTGTAAGAGTTGTGCGTAGGAGGATTTCTGTTTTTACACCTCTGTATGTAAATATATTACGTAACTATACATATATAGGACGTTTGTCGTCTTCTGCCATGGGCGCACATTCCTCAGGGCACACCGCTCCACTCCATGCCGCACGTCGTCCCTACTTGCACTCCGACAAGCCCAGGCACCATCACCACTTGAACTCCGACAAGCGCAAGCACCATCGCCACTTGTACACCGACAAGAGCAGGTATACTAGCTAGTATAGTATCCTCTCAGCTACCTTCCCTCCTTAACCATCTTCTTCCACTCCACGCGCATGCATATTCATGCAGCCAATAGTGAGGAATGAGGCGAACAACGTCTAGGGCACAGGAAGTTGAGCCCGGTGTCCTCGCTTGAACATGGCCATGTTCCAGCTGCTCATCAGCATGCACGCGCAGCCGCACATGCCTTAGCTTGACATCGTGGACACCATGATGAGCTCGACGACGGTTCACACGTTTAGGCTTTGCCCAGCGTCCGCCTTGCCACTGGCGACGGGTAAAGGATAGCACGATGGCGATAACGCCAATGACATGCACGGCCAGAAGGATGGCGACGCCGACGTAGAACTGCGACAATACGATGTCGCGCCTCGACCGCTGTCGACTGTCACTAAGTAGTCTGACGACGGCTGGAAAAGTGTTGCATGCATGAGTGTAAAGTGTGTTCTGTGCTAATTAAACATGCGTGGCTCTACACATGTTTGTCATGAAGTTGTGTGGGCACAGTAGTTGGTGTACGTGGGCATCAGCGAGAAGATCGCACGCTCGACCTCCTTCGATGCTGCATATTCTTTTTTGTTTCACTGACTGGTTGGATCCACATAGGTAGAGAAAGGGTGCTGTCATGTTCATGTTTGACCAGTCAACAAAGTAAAATACGAAGCTATACGGTAAGACAGTGACTGTTAATCACCTGTGATCGTATATAGTGACCGTATTGACCGTATTTTTAAGTAAAGTGACCAAAGTGAGATTTTGACACAAGTTCGATGACCTCGAATGCATTTTACTCATCTATATATATCTACTCTTATAGAAAACCAAGTTGGTGATGATGGTATGTGTCGGTGTCAAAACCGGCAGATCTCGGGTAGGGGGTCCCGGACTGTGCGTCTAGGCGGATGGTAACAGGAGACAAGGGACACGATGTTTTTACCCAGGTTCGGGCCCTCTCGATGGAGGTAAATCCCTACTCCTGCTTGATTAATATTGATGATATGGGTAGTACAAGAGTTGATCTACCACGAGATCAGAGAGGCTAAACCCTAGAAGCTAGCCTATGGTATGATTGTTGTTCGTCCTATGGACTAAAACTCTCCGGTTTATATAGACACCGGAGAGGGCTAGGGTTACACAGAGTCGGTTACAATGGGAGGAGATCTTCATATCATATCGCCAAGCTTGCCTTCCACGCCAAGGAAAGTCCCATCCGGACACGGGATGAAGTATTCAATCTTGTATCTTCATAGTCCGGGAGTTCGGTCAAAGGTCATTGTCTGGCCATCTGGACACCCCCTAATCCAGGACTCCCTCAGTAGCACCCGAACCAGGCTTCAATGACGATAAGTCCGGCGCGCAAGTTTGTCTTCGGCATTGCAAGGCGGGTTCTTCTCCAAATTCCATGTACCTGTCGGATAGTGTCCGGCTTCTGGTGCGTGTTGCTCTCCTCAGCTTCTGTGCCCTAATAATGACCATCTTCCATGTGTCAAACGAATGCGAAAAGCTAGGGGATTTTTTCATTTACCCCCCCCCCCAGCCGCGTAAATGAGCCGCCCATAAAAGAGACGGGGATTTAGATCCAACTCACACCACCTTCCCTCCGCGAGTATTCATCAGAGCGCTTTCGACAGAGATCCATTACACCATGGCCGGTCGAAGCAGCTCCTCCTCTCGCCTCTCCAGCCCTCGACCCGGAGATTGGGAGCGGTGTTCCGTCCCGCATAACAAGCTAGTAGTGCTTCAATCCAAGGGGCTCCTCCCCCCAGCATATATGGTCCCAGTTCGAGCCGGGATCGCCACCTATAGCGGCGGAGAGCAGGCGGAGAGCGTCCCCAATCCCTCTCAAGGAGAGCGGGTATGCCTAGTCCCCTATTTAACAAGAGGACTCGGATTTCCAATTCATCTGTTTCTCCGAGGGTTACTAGAGTTCTACGGCCTCCAGCTACACAACCTCACACCTGCCTCCATTCTGCATGTTGCGGGCTTTGTGGCCCTCTGCAAGCTGTTTTTGGGCATCGAGGCCCATTTCGCGTTGTGGAAGAGGTTGTTCTGCCGTGTGGCCCGCTCTCAGGAGGGGTCAATTTATCAAGTGGGCGGAGCCGAACTATGGCGCATCGTCGGGACCGGATATCTATCCGGTACCCCAAAGAAGGTGTCCGAGGACTGGCCTTCGGAATGGTTTTATATGGACGACGTCCCCCTGCCGGACCCCGTACGGATTGGCCTTCCTGAGTTTAACAACGCTCCGTTAAAGAAACGCCTGAGCTGGCACCCACGAAACCCTTAGAGGGAAACTGATAGGGACGTCCTTTACCTGATGAGCTGGATAAGATTGTTGGCTCATTCCGGATTGACCATGATCGAGGTCATGGCCACATGCATTACGCGTGGGGTGCAGCCGCTTCAATACAGAGGCCACACCATGTGGGATTTCAACGGGGAGGACGACGCCACCCGGTGCGGTCGCAAGGGGCCGGATTCGGCCGCCACTCTAATGAAGAACTTATCCGCTCTATACAAGGGAGAAGAAGAGGAATTCCTCCGTGTCAACCCACGGGGCGGATTCTCTATGTACAGTCCTCCAAGCTGGGTGAGTGAACACTTCCACTCGTCTACCCGCTTCCGAAATTCCCATAATTGAGTACTTAGTCTAGCGATGTTAATGCAGGAGCTGTGCCAGACTGTGAAGGAGATAAACAGCCCTCCTCCGCAACCCGAGGACCCAGGGTGGTCCCTCGATCCGGACTCCCAAGAGGACCCGGACTTATGTGTGGAGCTAATTGATGGGGTGTTTCATCAATCGAGTAAGGACAACACCTTGGTGGCCATTACGGCCGACTATCCCGGACTACTTCCGGCCTCAAAGGTAACCGAGACGAAGTCCCAGTACTTTTAAGAGGATTCATCCATGCTTTATTTTGATTGCCATAAACCAATAGTGTTTCACTTTGCATGGGAAATCATTGAGGCGGAGGGTCGAGCCCGCTGTGGGTAGCCAACAAGGGCCATTGAAGCCAGGTGGGCTAAAAAGAAGTGCGGAACGGATCGAGATTCTGGCGCAACGGTACGGCGTGCAATTTTAACGCCTAGGGTTTATGCCCTTAAGTCACACTAACGCCCATGCTCTTCTTAGGAGGAAGAGCGCCCGCCGGACTATATCCACCGGCCAGGCTTCTTCGACAGAGGATGCGGACGGGCGATCTGCCACCAATTCAGAGGTGGAGAGTGCCGTGAACCACAGGCGTCGCCGGGCTGTTCTTCATGACGCATGCTTTTCCCAAGAGGCGTTGGACGCCTTTAATACGGGAGATGCGTGTCTTCGTGCCGCTCAAAATGGTCTAGCTAGAGCCACAGAGCAGTATGTGAAAGACATACGGGTGAGTAAATCTGATGGTTATATATGTCAGTAGCCCCCGAGACTTGAAATAGTTAAGATAACTGATTTAAGGATCATAGGTTATACAGGATCTTTCAAATAAGAACACGCAACTGTCCCAGGAGCTGGAAGAGTGCAAGGCCCAACTCCGTGCTAGACGCTTCAGAGAATGCCAAGGGGACCCCCTCAGGTAATGTATACTTCGAAAGATAATTCTGCTGTGGAGTGCGGCATGTGTGCAATTCTGACAATAACAGTGCAGATGGGGCCGGAGTGAATCCGGACAAGCAGCAACTCCTGCGCTAGTTAAAGCCTTGTGAGAGCATGCTGACGAGGGTGAGGCAAGAGAAGAACAAGCTTCAAGATGCCAATACCCAGTTGGGCGAGGAACTAAAGGATGTTCGTGCTCAGCTGTCTGATTCCGTAAAGGAGAATCGGCGACTTCGACGCGGCATTTTTAGTAAGTGCTTAAGCTAATCTTTGAAAAGAGAGTTCGGCAAGGAAGTCGATTGACAGAGCTATGTCTGCAGGTGTGCTGACAGGTCGTCATGCGGAGGAGATGCCCAGTTTGGCGGGGTTCCTTCTTCGCGAGCTATTGCAGCTGCACGAACGAGTTCGGCAGGCGATGCAAGGCGTCGTCCAGGCTATGTGGCCATCCCTCTCCATGCCCGAAGGCCTTGGAGAGCTTGCGAAGAAGCTGGAGGGAGTGCGGCAGCGCTTCCGGTTGTGGAATATATCGGCCTGTCGTCAAGGTGCCAGGGAGGCCTGGGCCATGGTGAAGACTCGGTACACGAAGGCTGACCCGAACCATATGGCCGAGGTCGGCCCTATGGGGCCTGACGGAAAGGAGATCCCTGTCAGTTTAGTGTTTGGCCAGGTAGGGCTGGCCGCCAAGTATTCTCAACAGGACTGTAAATTAGACAGCCTGTTGGATGGTATTGAAGAAGAATATACCAAGTCAAATTGACTATGTAATTGAAAATGACATGTGAAATGCCTTCTAGCCGGATTGTAGATCATTTTTCATTGCGGACCTTTTCGCTTAAACCTCTAGACCCGATAGTCCGGAGTGTGTCTGAATGCCCTCTCGGTTATGTAAGAACCGGGGCATGCATGGAGACCAGGCGTAGGGGTCATAAGTGCTTTAGCAGACAAGTGCCCAACTAGTTATGTTATATTACATGGTTAGTAAGAAACATCTTCCAGGGAGAATAGTTCCGTTAGGGGTTCCTTTCCCTGGGAGGCATGCCCTAAAGTGCATGTCCGAACTGCGAGAAAAAAGCAGAAAAGCATCTGGGGGCAGATGAATAAACAAGAAAAATCGTCTTTTAGTTCACCGACCGAATATTCCCTTAAGAACGCTAGCTTTCGGCTTCACCCAGTCTGAGGTACACATCCGGCTGACCCGGCAGTAACAATCGCAGAGGTGCTCCCTTTACCACCTAGCCGAACAAACGGGAACATAGGGGTAAGCACAGGAGCCAGGCAACCTAGCTTGGCCAAAACTTAAGTCATACCGATGCATATAATGGTGTATAAAAGGTTCATGCGGAAGTGTCACACATGTTTTGGGCATGAGGCCCGTTTATATAAACTTCTGATAAAGAAGCCCCCGGGTATAATGAGCGCGGGTGGCGCGTCAAGTGTGTGCGAACAGCGCGCAACCAAGCCCCTAAGGGCTTGGGGGAAAAAGGTAGGGAGAAGGAGAGAAATACCAGGCAGCTAATTTGAAAAATAAAATAAAAAAGGAGACAGAGGAAGGAGATGAACACGGAGTCCGGCGCTAGGCGTAGAATCTTCGTAGGCGTGTTGCGTTCCATGGGTTTGGCTCAAGTCGGTTGTCCGATGCATTTCACAGACGGTACGCTCCACCAGTCAGGACTTGGTCGATTATGAAGGGACCCTCCCATTTGGGCTTTAGTTTGTCCTTTTTCTTGTCCGGCAGGCATAGAACTAGTTTGCCAATGTTGTAAGTTTTGGCCCGTACTTCTCTGCTTTGATATCTTCGAGCCTGCTGTTGATAGAATGCGGAACGAGCTTTTCCACGTCGCGCTCCTCCTCCAATGCGTCCAAGCTGTCCTGCCGATCGAGCTCCGCTTCTCTTTCTTCGTACATGCGCACGCGAGGTGAGTCATGAATTATGTCGCAGGGCAGGAATGCCTCTGCACCGTATACCATAAAAAATGGTGTGAATCCAGTAGTGCAATTTGGCGTGGTCCGCAGCCCCCAGAGTACAGAGTCAAGCTCCTCTACCCGTGCGTGTTAGATTCCTTAAGGGATCGCACTAGTCTGGGTTTGATGCCGCTCATGATGAGACCGTTGGCTCACTCGACTTCACCGTTGGTTTGAGGGTGATAGACTGAAGCGTAGTCGAGCTTGATGCCCATGTTTTGCACCAGAGTTTAACTTCGTCGGCCGTAAAGTTTGTGTCGTTGTTAGTGATGATGCTGTGGGGGACGCCGTAACGGTGTACAACCCCGGATATGTAGTCTATCACCGGTCCGGATTCTACCGTCTTTACAGGCTTGGCCTCTATCCATTTGGTGAATTTATCCACCATGACCAGTAGGTATTTTTGCTTGTTGGTTCCTCCTTTAAGGGGTCCAACCATGTCAAGCCCCCAGACCGCAAAAGGCCAGGTTATGGGTATGGTTTGTAGGGTGGTAGGCGCCATGTGGCTTTGATTAGCGAATAATTGGCAACCGTCGCATCGCTGGACTAAGTCCTGAGCGTCTGCCCGAGCCGGCGGCCAATAAAATCCGGTACGGAAGGCCTTACTTACAAGGGCTCGGGCTGCGGCGTGGTGCCCGCCGAGTCCGGTGTGAATTTCTGCCAGAAGGTTCCGCCCTTCCTCTTCGGAGATACACCTTTGAAGGACTCCGGTGGTGCTTTTCTTATAAAGCTCTCCTTCGTGGACTTTATAGGCTTTAGATCGCCGCACTATGCAGCGTGCCTCATTTTGGTCCTCGGGGAATTCCTGCCTAGTTAAGTAGGCTAGGAATGGTTCTGTCCATGGGGCAATTACTGCCATTATTTCGTGGGCTGAGGGTGTGACTTCATTGTTGGAGTCTTCCGTTGTGTCATGGTGTTCTGGGTCAGGTGATGCGGCCTGGTCCGGTTTGTTAATTCTGGATTCCCCTTCCCACTGTACGGATGGCTTGAATAACCTTTCCAGGAAAATGTTGGGGGGGACTGCATCGCGCTTTGCGCCGATGCGTGCCAAGACGTCTGCTGCCTGATTATTTTCCCGGGCTATATGGTGGAATTCCAGCCCTTCGAACCGAGCTGACATATTTAGGACGGCGTTGCGGTAAGCTGCCATTTTCAGATCTTTGGCGTCAAAGTCTCCGTTTATTTGGGATATCGCGAGGTTCGAATCCCCACGCACCTCTAGGCGTTGAATGCCCATGGAGACTGCCATCCGGAGGCCATGTAGAAGGGCCTCGTATTCGGCTGCATTGTTGGAGTCTGTATACATTATTTGGAGTACATATTGGACTGTATCTCCTGTTGGGGACGTCAGGACGACGCCAGCACCCAGACCTGTCAGCATTTTGTAGCCGTCAAAGTGCATGTTCCGGTTGGAATATGTGCCATACTCTTTAGGGAGTTCGGCTTCAGTCCACTCCGCGACAAAGTCAGCCAAGGCTTGTGACTTGATGGCTCGCCGTGGCTTATATGTTATGTCGAATGGGAGGAGCTCAATGGCCCATTTGGCAATCTGGCATGTTGCATCGCGGTTGTTTATGATGTCGTTAAGAGGTACTTCGGAGGCTACTGTTATCGAACACTCTTGAAAGTAGTGTCGTAGCTTCCGGGATGCCATGAACACTGAGTATGCTATTTTTTGGTAATGTGGGTACCGGGACTTGCATGGAGTGAGGACCGTGGACACGTAGTACACTGGTTTCTGGACAGGGAAATTGTGTTCGTCCGTTTCTCGTTCAACGACGAGGACGAGCTTACAACTTGGTGAGTTGCCGCGATGTATAACAACATTGGTTCGCCGATGTTTGGTGCGGCCAGGACAGGGTTTGTTGCCAGTATGGCTTTTATTTCTTCGAGTCCGGCCGTGGCGGCATACGTCCACTCGAAGTGTTCGGTGCGCCGGAGGAGGCGGTAAAGGCGCAATGCCTTTTCCCCAAGCAGGAGATGAAGCGGCTTAGAGCCACCATGCATCCAGTCAATTTTTGTATTTGCTTGAGATCTTTTGGAATATCCAATTGTGACAGAGCTCGGATCTTGGCTGGGTTTGCTTCAATTCCTCTACCGGATACAATGAAGCCCAAGAGCTTTCCGGCTGGTACGCCGAAAACGCATTTTTCCGGGTTGAGCCTAATGTCATATGTTCGGATGTTATCGAACATGAGCCTCAAGTCGTCTATTAGAGTTTCGATGAGTTTGGTTTTGACGACCACGTCATCCACATACGCTTCAACTGTTTTGCCGATCTGGTTGGCCAGACATGTTTGAATCATGCGCTGATATGTTGCGCCGGCATTTTTGAGTCCGAAGGGCATCGTGTTGAAGCAGAATGGACCGTATGGGGTGATGAATGCCGTTGCGGCTTGGTCTGACTCTGCCATCTTGATCTGGTGGTAGCCAGAGTATGCATCGAGGAAACACAATGAATCATGTCCTGCAGTGGCATCGATGATTTGATCAATGTGGGGGAGGGGCGAAGGGATCCTTTGGGCAGGCCTTATTTAGGTCTTTAAAATCGACGCATAGGCGCCAGGATTTGTCCTTCTTTGGTACCATCACCAGGTTTGCTAGCCAGTCCGGATGTTTTATATCTCTGATGAATCCGGCTTCCAGTAGTTTGGCTAGCTCCTCTCCCATGGCTTGTCTCTTGGGTTCGGAGAAACACCGAAGAGTCTGCTTAACGGGCTTGAATCCTTTTAGGATGTTCAGGCTGTGCTCGGCCAGCCTGCGTGGGATTCCTGGCATGTCTGAGGGGTGCCAGGCAAAAATATCCCAATTTTCTCATAGGAATTCTCTGAGTGTGGCGTCTACATCTGGGTTTAGTTGTGCCCCGATGGAAGCCGTTTTTGTAGTGTCTGTTGGATGGACTTGGGACTTGACTATTTCGTCTGCCGGCTTAAAGGAGGTGGACTTGGATCTTTTGTCGAGTATCACGTCATCCCTGTCCACCGTGGAGCGCAACACAGTTAGTTCCTCGGCCGCTAGGGCTTCGGACAATGCCTCGAGGGCCAGTGCGGCTATCTTGTTTTCGACGCGGAGCGCTGTGTCCGGATCACTAGCGAGAGTGATGATTCCGTTGGGTCCGGGCATTTTGAGCTTCATGTACCCGTAAGGGGGTATAGCTTGAAAAATTGTGAATGCTTCTCGCCCTAACAGAGCGTGGGATCCGCTGCTGAACGGGGCCACTTGAAATGTGACCTCCTCGGATCTGTAATTATCCGGCGTGCCGAACACCACATCCAGTGTGCTTTTCCCTGAACAGCACGCTTCCCGACTGGGGATTATTCCTCTAAAGGTTGTGTTGCTTCGCTCAATGCGGCTCCAGTCTATTTCCATTTTTCGCAGGGTTTCCTCGTAGATGAGGATCAGTCCGCTGCCGCCATCCATGAGTACCTTTGTAAGCCGGAAGCCGTCCACTATCGGACTGAGGACCAGTGCGGCTAGTGCTCGGGCTGTCCGGAATTTAGGTTCGTCACTGGCATTAAAGGTAATAGCCGTGTCACTCCATGGGTTCATTGTCGCTACTTGGTAGACTTCGGTAAGGCTGCGGAGCGTTCGTTTCCTCGTGCTGTTTGATGTGAAAGTCTCGAAGACTGTTGACACCGTACTGGCGTTTCTGGGGTGGTGTTCTGCGGATTCTGGAGTTAAAAGCTCCTCCCCACTTCTGGCCACCTGCCGGAGTATCCAACATGCTCTAAGGCTATGAGTTGGTGTGACTTCCCCTGAACTATGAATTTTATAGGGTCCATTGAGCCATCCCTCCAGTACGGTTCCATACCCTATAGAGGGTTTTTTTTTTGCTGTTTGGCCCAGGTGCCTGGCGATAATGCGCCCTTTTGTTTCGGACTGGGATTGTATTCAGGGTCGGATTGTCCCAGAATTTTGTTTCCGTTTTTCGAGTGCTTTCTGTTGCACAGTACTTTGGTACTATGGATGACAAGTCGGCGAAGCATGTAATTTCACGGCGACTTATGGCGTTGAGGATTCCGATGTCCGTGCAGTTGTTACAGAAGAATGAAATTGCATCCCTCTCACGGCAGTCCTTTATCCTGTTCCTTACTAGGAGGAATCTGGCCCAGTAATGGTGTACTGTTTCCTCGGGCTCTTGCCGAATTTGGGATAGATCCCTTGTATTTGGTTGGGCGGGGGGATTTGAGTCCGGAGCCTCGCCCGATCTAAGACTCGGGGGCCAAGAAACTTCCGAATTCGGAATCTTGTTTTCTTGGACGGTATTCAATGAATCAGGCCTGCTGCCTGACTTTAGGTTTAGGGCTTGGGCGACGTCTTCCCCTCCGCGGGTATCTGGCTAGGAGGGATCAGGAATCTGGACACATCTGGTCCTTAGGATGGGCGAAGATCCATCGCATTGTTCTTCCACCACTTCAATGTGGTGGGTGACCTGGGGAGAGTCAATCTCTCTCCGATCGGGTTTAAGCCCAACCTGGCCGTAATCTGTAGTGACTCCCAGGGCGGCGATGCGATCCAAGAGCTCGTTTAGGGAAGAGAGCTCCATCGGTCTAACTGCTCGGCGAGTTCCGACCTGATGAGGAGATTGCTTTCGATGGCTTGAGAGGTCATCGTCGGCGCGGCGGCCGAACAGGCGGTCATCGAAAAGCTGCCTAACCGAAGAGCTTGGCTGACAGCCAAAGCTCCTTTAGCAACAGCGCCGTCTTTAAAGACGGGGTGCGGCATCCTTCCTGACGGTGACAACACAGAGGAACTCTCAATGAAAGCACCAATGTCGGTGTCAAAACCGGCGGATCTCGGGTAGGGGGTCCCGGACTGTGTGTCTAGGCGGATGGTAACAGGAGACAAGGGACACAATGTTTTTACCCAGGTTCGGGCCCTCTCTATGGAGGTAAAACCCTACTCCTGCTTGATTAATATTGATGATATGGGTAGTACAAGAGTTGATCTACCACGAGATTAGAGAGGCTAAACCCTAGAAGCTAGCCTATGGTATGATTGTTGTTCGTCCTATGGACTAAAACTCTCCGGTTTATATAGACACCGGAGAGGGCTAGGGTTACACAGAGTCGGTTACAATGGGAGGAGATCTTCATATCATATCGCCAAGCTTGCCTTCCACGCCAAGGAAAGTCCCATCCGGACACGGGACGAAGTCTTCAATCTTGTATCTTCATAGTCCGGGAGTCCGGCCAAAGGTCATAGTCCGGCCATCCGGACACCCCCTAATCCAGGACTCCCTCAGTATGCCTGCCATCTTGTAATATAGACCGTCTGATCTATATCTGACGGATAGAAAGCCAACTATGACAATTTTACAAAAGATACCCGCACCTCTCTCCACATTTACATATAAGGCCTTACCTTGTGCTCCTCCCTATGTCTCTATCTCTACTACTTTTTTTTATAACAAATCGAATAGTGTTGCGCTGTCCGCTGCACGCCCAGCTGAACACGCCTCCTGGCCTCCATCATCACCAACTGAGTCTTTTATAGGACTAGGAGTAGAGAAAAAACCGAGTTGGTGATGATGGTGTTCCGTGCAATGCATGGGCATCTTGCTATTTTTTTGCATATAAGTCCAAACACCACGTAGACACGGTCTTTGAGCATGGTTCGTAGTCATTCCATGATCGGGCATTGAAGTTTGTAACTATTTTAGAATATACTACTCCTCCGGTGCTAGTAGTAGAGCAGAGTCCTACTCTACTACTCTACTCTAGCAAGCTAGGGCATAGTACTGTAGTACATACTGTAGGGAGTACCAGTACTGTGATCACTCAAGCAAGTTTTCTGGCATCGATATGACCCTACGTAGCTGGTATGTGTCTCGTAAGTCAAGCGGCGTGCTGTGGTCATCATCACCTGTCCACTTCCCGCAGCACATATTCGCTTCTCCATCTTTGTCCGCACATAATATCGTCCAAGCTTCCATCCTTGCTAAGGCGCCTCCCACCTCGTCCGAAACCCAAGCACTAACAATGGCAGAACCGAGCAGCATCTGCCAAAAGAGTGGCTGGAATTTGCTCCCCACAGAGGTAATCAAGCTCATTGTTTCGCGTGTGGACAATCTCAGTACCATGCCGCTCGCCGCGTGCTCGTCGGAGCTGTACCGTTTACTCAAAGCCCTCAGGCCAGAGCTTTTTAAGCCAGCTCCTTGCTTGTTGATGTCGCCTGATCTTCAGAAATGGTGTGTCACGCAGCATAACGATCGTAGGGTGGCGAGCATCAACCCCCTTCACTGCGATCCGATCCCCGTCAGCCTCAGCTACATTAATGGTATGTATTGGGTTGGCATGAACACGTCTTGGATGGTGCTTGTCGACGGTCACGGCAGCTGGATGCTCATGGAGGTCTACACCCGGCGATTGATCCCCCTTCCTTCGATTAACACTGCACTGCTTTGGCACCGCGGCCAGAATACTCGGAATCTTACAGTAGCCAACATGATACCAAGTTTGATTTTCTCAAGCTTGTAATCTGCCAAGTGCCCACAAGATCTGCGAATTATAAAGATTTCAGGCTAATTGTGTTCTTCAACCGCGGTCTCGCCTATCTGACAGGTCACTGCGGTAAGTGGATAAATTTGCATCTCCATCGCAGGATCATACATCCTCCATGGTTCTCTTATGCCATTGAACACAAGGGCTTCATATACGCTGTCGACTCCTTCTATGGCTGGACGTACTGCTGGCCTACTCCAGTCATCGCTACAAATGGTTGTTATAGCAGTATGTTACTTTCCTATGATATCATGATGGCTTGCTTATATTAATGTCAACATTTACTGAAAAAATATTCATGCTCATAACATGTTGTTCTTAAGATTGACTAAATCAAGAGCCCTTTTTTATTTGACTCCAACTTGATATGATGTTGTAGGCCGCCTGGTGTCCCTACCCTTCCTAATCCCAGAACCTTTAAAAGAAAAGCGGCATGGCAATTGCAGGTGGTTCCTGGCTCGATCAGACGACGGCCAAATATTGATGATCGTTCGCACGTACCGGACGTGTTGTTTCGCGGAATACAATCACAGTCACTACAAGGTCTTTGAGCAGGATCCCAGCTTCTCTGGGCCTTCAGGAATTTTTGACTGGAGGCTGGTAAGTAGCCTTGGTACATGCTATGTGTTTGTGAGACTGAATTATCCGATTAACTAGGAGATAACCGACGGCAAGGATCATGATGGCCGCCACGCTCTGCAGCCCAAAGTAGGAGAGAGGGTCACAAGTATCAGACTTCGACCTACTGGCTGGAGTTTTCCCCGTCAGGCACCCATCCGGTTCAAGCCGTCAGCCAATCTCCATAGCTTAATAAATAGTAACGTCTAACTGAGCCAGTTAGTTAGTGGTGTAGTAGGATCTTTATTTATTTTGATGCATACACTTGTTCTTTTTTGGTAGCCCTTTTGTAATGATGGTTGATGTTTGGTTTGGAAGAGAGAGCTGCGTCTTCACTCTTCTGGCCTGCTTACTGCTTCTGTTGCACCCCCAGCCCTGGTTGTTGCTGCTGTATTCAATGTACAATCAGTAGTATATTTCGTTTGTTGGTTGAATAAATGTGTTGTTAGACCGATAAACACAATGTTTTGGTGCACGGTTCGATCCTTTAGTGCCCCATACCGTACGTAGCTCATACTATTTTTCGTATGGAACACATTTTCCACTTGTTGATAACATGCAGCCCACTGATCAAGGCCCAATAGAGAAGCCCATAATTAACTGGAAGGGAGGCTCTCACATGAATCCGGCCCAGGTACATGCTCATGGTCCCCTAAACATAAATAAGTAAATAAATAAATAAAGGTAAATGCTCATGCACCAGTTCTTTGGGAAAATAGGTAGCCCATTATTTCTTTTTGAAGAATACCAAGCTAGGCCTATTTGTTTTCTCCGAATTATTGGGCTGCAAATCTTTCAAGACGAGGAGGGATGCATTCCGTCCTGGCCAAAGAGTATGGTCAATGTCTGTTAAAAGTAATATCAAAAGGGGTTGAAAATTCCAAAAAAATTATAGCAAATGGGATATTAGTTTTTTTTAATTTTGTTCTTCACTGATATCTTATACGTATTTCATTGGATTTAACATGACATAGTACTAATTTATTTTTAAATTTGTTTTAGTATGGCTATTTATTTTTGGATTAAGAATATTTCGTTCCCCAACAAAAATTTCCCACATATTTAGTTAATTTTTTGACCCTGGTACTGACCAGAAAATGGCCGGCAATTCTAAAAATGGAAAACGGGCGGCTGACTTGTTTACGCAAGGCTTTGTCAATGAACACACGATTCTAGCCGTCATGCTTCTTCAATCTCTGATCTTCCTGCTCCAGGCGCCTAAACTAGCACCGGCGGGACTGCCTGCTCCCTCCTCTTGTGGCCCGCTGTGATGCCGCGCAGGCTTCCCCGGCCCACCGTACTCCCTCCGCTGGCCTGGCCGCACGCAATCAACTGCCTCCTTATTACGCGAAAAAAATGATTCCTCCCACTGACACCTGGGGCGCACCGGTTGGGAGGCTGACCTGTGGGCCTACTAGGTTGACGCGTACGCAGGGCTTGTCAACTTAGTCAACAAACGATTCTAGCAGCAGTAACCATTGGATTTGAATCGAATGGTCCTGCTGCTTCTTCAATCGCTGCTCTTCTTGCACCAGCCTCCCAAACCAGCGTCGGGGAGACCGCCTGCTCCTGCCTCCAGTGGCCGGCTGTGCTGCCGTTGAGACCTCATCACCCCCTACTACTCCCACCGCTAGCCAGGCCCTGCGGGGGCAGCCTCACACCGCAGCCGAACCAGTGAACCCTCGTACTCCTCTTTGCGTGGGCATCCATTGCCGCGTCTTCCCCGGCTCCGCGTCGTCCCCTTCCTAGGCCTCACCGTCGTCCACCGCCTTGGTGCTCTCGGTGCGGCGTGGTCAATGTGGTCAACGACATTCCATCGGAAGAGTACTGTACGTGGAGAGGCTGACAGCTGGGTCCATGGCCACAACCTAGTTTTTTGTGATTTGCCAAGTAAGTCGCTTTGTCAGGCCTGTTGGGCTGCAAATCTTTCAAGACGAGGAGAGCTTTCATTCGGCTGGCCGAGAAAATGGCCCATTAGTAATGAGAAATGGGTTGTACATTTTAAAAACACATCAAACCGGCAATTAGTTTGAAATATCATTTTTTTTTCATTCCAAGATTTTAAATTACATTAATTCTTATGCGTGGAGAATTTGTTGGATTTTATATTGATATACATTTATTTTTAAAATCAGTTTGAATGTGAGTCGAAATTTCGGGATTAAAAACAGTTCGGACCGCACCGAAATATGCAAAATTTCGTATAAGTTTTTAAACGTGGTCACAATATGGGCTGTAATGCTAACAAAAAGAATATGGGCTCCAAAAAAACCTTAAGAATTAGCAAATGGGCTGTAAATTATTAAAAATAATGGCAGATGGGATGTATGCTGTTTTCCACAGATTTGAGGCTTTCCTAAAAAAAGGTTAACGCACAAGCAGTGACTGTTGGATGACCATCCAACGGCCGTCGTGCTTCTTCAGTCTCTGCTCTTCCTGCTCCAGCCGCTCAAACAAGCGCCGGCGGAAATGCCTGCTCCCTCCTCCCCGCGGCCGGCTCTGATAGCTCGGACCCACCAGCTATTTCTTCGTACGCAAGGAAGTGCCTCCTTATTACGCACAAAAAAATGAATACTCCCCCTGTTAGCTGGGACCCAGTATAGTGGCAGGCCGACTTGTGGGCCTACTAAGTTGACGGGGACGGAGGGCTTTGTCAACTTAGTCAATATGCACGATTCTAGCTCCACTGACCGTACGATGTCCATCCAACGGCCGTAGTGCTTCTTCAACCACTGGTCTTCTTGCTACAGCCGCCCAAACCAGCGCTGGTCGTGCCTCGTGCTCCTACCTCCCATGGCCGGCTACGATGCGGCGGAGGCCTCACCGCTCCCTACTACTCCCACCGCTGGCCAGGCCATCCCTCTACTCACCCACACCCCCTGTTATTCTGCGGCGATGGCAGCCTCACACCGCGGCGAACCAGTGAACCCTCGTACTCCTCTACGCGTGGGCATCCACTGTCGCGTCTTCCCCGGCTCCGCGTCGTCCCCTTCCTAGGCCTCGTCGTCGTCCACCGCCCTGGTGTTCACAGCGCGGCGTGGTCAACGTGGTCAAGGAACATCTTCCATCGGACGTGGACTATACATGGAGAGGCTGACAACTGGGTCCATGGCCGCAGCAAGGAAGTGCCTCCTTATTACGCGCAAAATAATTATTCATCCACCTGAGAGCGGGGACCCATCGGGCGGGCCACCATATTTCGCGAAAAAAACGTTTCCCCCCTGACTGCTGGGACCCACCAGCTACACCTTCGCACGCAAGGAAGTGCGTCCGGGCAAAAAGAAAACGATTCGCCCACCTGACTGCTGGGACCCACCAGCTACATCTTCGCATGCAAGGAAGTGCGTCCGGGCAAAAAAAACATTCGCCCCCTGACTGCTGGGACCCACCAGCTACATCTTCGCACGCAAGGAAGTGCGTTCGAGCAAAAAAAACGATTCTCCCCCCTTACTGCTGGGACCCACCAGCTACATCTTCGCACACAAGGAAGTGCCTGACAGTCGGGACCCACCTGGTCGAAGCGTACGTAGCGTTGTCATTATGGTCGCGAACGTGTACATACATATATACTGGTGGATGTAGAGGCGCGCATGTGTCGATGTAGAGGCGCGCACGTAGCATGTACACGTACGTACAGCGGCGAGGGTGCAAGACAGAAAATACGGCCACGTACATACATACGGGCAGGGTCTCGAACGCCTACTCGCGCATATGTACATGGCTGGGTCAGAACGGAGAAACAGCGTCGTCGTCGTGTTCATGGGGAGCCAACCGGCTAGGTCGGAACGGAATGCGTGGTCGTGTTCATTGGGAGGGCTTGGACGGAACATGCGATGGAAACGAGGCCTCGCGTACCGCACAACGGAGGAAACGGACCTCCTACGTTTGGAACGGGGTCCTGTTGATTGGGAGGGGTGTGGCGTACCGCAAAACGGAGGAAACGGACCTCCTACGGTCGAAACGGGGGTCCTGTTGATCGGGAGGGGTGTGGCGTACCGCAAAACGGATGAAACGGACTTGTGTTGGAGCGCTACGGTCGAAACAGGGGTCCTGTTCATCGGGAGGGGTGTGGCGTACCGCAAAACGGACGAAACGGACTTGTGTTGGAGTGCTACGGTCGAAACGGGGGTCCTGTTCATCGGGAGGGGTGTGGCGTACCACAAAACGGGACTCCACGGGATAATGTTCATCTCCACTGTCGACCTCCTCCAGCCTCCATGGGCTACCGTCGACCTCCTCCAACCTCCACGGGCTACCATCGACCTCCTCCAGCCTCCACGGGCTCCTGTTCATCCAGCCTCCACCGCGCGCTACTCCACCGGCTATTTTTCAACCAGCCCTCCACCGTCTACTGTTCATCCATCCCTCCACCGTCTACTGTTCATCCAGCCCTCCACACCACGGGGTCCTGTTCAACCACCCCTCCACGGCCACCCCTCCACTGTCTACTGTTCATCCAGCCCTCCACACCACGGGGTCCTGTTCATCCAGAGGCAACGCCACCGCTCACTGTTCATCCAACCCCCCCCCCCCCCCCCCCCGCAACGCTCACTGTTCATCCAATCGATGAGCTTCAGTTAGCAGCAGTAGCGAAGGAATCGCTCCATCGGGTTCAGTTAACAGCCATCGATCGATCGCTCGGGTTCAGTAACGCGTAGCCTACAGTGCAATCGCTCGGGTTCAGTTAGAGCCCAACACCTCGCTCGGGTTCAGTTAGAGCCAACGCCTCGCATGTGTACGAGAGAAACGCGCATCACTCGGCCACCGACCTCCCACCGTAACCGGCAACTCCCCGAAATTTTCCTCCCCCCTCGCTTCTACCATGGTTTTTTCCGTCATGGACGGCCCAAAGAATGTCATGCAGCTGCGTCTTCAGCTCGCGCAGGACGAAAAGCCCATTTTCTGTCATGATTTTTTGTCATAGAAGTAGGAGCCCACCACATCTATGATTATATCAGGTTTTGTCACAATTATCGTCATAGAAGTGTCATATGTATGACAAAAAAAATTTACGTTCGGCCCAAAATGTCACGGATGTGTCTTTTTTTGGTAGTGATGCACGTATGGTGAACCGTTATGTCATGAAGTCGGAGAATGATTTATTTAATTGATTGTCTTCCTTATGAGTGGCGGTCGGGGATGAGCGATGGTCTTTTCCTACCAATCTATCCCCCTAGGAGCAGGCGCGTAGTACTTCGTTTCGATAACTAATAGATTTTTGCAATAAGTATGTGAGTTCTTTATGACTAATGTTGAGTCCATGGATTATACGCACTCTCACCCTTCCTCCATTGCTAACCTCTCTAGTACCGCACAACTTTTGTCGGTACCATACACCCACCATATACCTTCCTCAAAACAGCCACCATACATACCTATTATGGCATTTGCATAGCCATTCTGAGATATATTGCCATGCAACTTTCCACCGTTCGATTTATTACGACACGCTTCATCATTGTCATATTTCTTTGCATGATCATGTAGTTGACATCGTATTTGTGACAAAGCCACCTTTCATAATTCTTTCATACATGTCATTCTTGATTCATTGCACATCTCGGTACACCGCCGGAGGCATTCATATAGAGTCATATTTTGTTCTAAGTATCGAGTTGTAATTCTTGAGTTGTAAGTAAATAAAAGTGTGATGATCATCATTATTAGAGCATTGTCCCAGTGAGGAAAGGATGATGGAGACAATGATTCCCCCACAAGTCGGGATGAGACCCCGGAAGAAAAAAAGAGGCCAAAAAAAGGTGAAGGCCCAAAAAAATGAGAGAAAAGAGAGAAGGGGCAATGCTACTATCCTTTTACCACACTTGTGCTTCAAAGTAGCACCAAGATCTTCGTGATAGAGAGTATCCTATTTTGTCACTTTCATATACTAGTGGAAATTTTGCATTATAGAACTTGGCTTGTATATTCCAAGGACGGGCTTCCTCAAATTGCCCTAGGTCTTCGTAAGCAAGCAAGTTGGATGCACACCCACTTAGTTTCTTTTTTAGCTTTCATACACTTATAGCTCTAGTGCATCTGTTGCATGGCAATCCCTACTCACTCACACTGATATCTATTGATGTGCATATCCATAGCCCGTTGGTACGCCTAGTTGATGTGAGACTATCTTCTCCTTTTGTCTTCTCCACAACCACCATATTCTATTCCACCCATAGTGCTATATCCATGGCTCACACTCATGTATTGCGTGAAAGTTGAAAAGGTTTGAGAACATCAAAAGTATGAAATAATTGCTTGGCTTGTTATTGGGGTTGTGCATGATTTGAATTTTTTGTGTGATGAAGACAGAGCATAGCCAAACTATATGATTTTGTAGGGATAGCTTGCTTTGGCCATGTTATTTTGAGGAGACATGATTGCTTTATTAGTATGCTTGAAGTATTATATTTTTATGTCCATATTAAACTTTTGTTTTGAATCTTATGGACCAGAATATTCTTGCCACAATAGAGAAGATTACATTGATAAATATGTTAGGTAGCATTCCACATCAAACATTCTGTTTTTATCATTTACCTACTCGAGGACGAGCAGGAATTAAGCTTGGGGATGCTTGATACGTATCCAACATATATATAATTTTTGATGTATTCATGCCATGTTTATAATAATTTTTCCATGATTTTGGTATGATTTGATTAGAACTAACCCAGATTGACGCTATTTTCAGCAGAACTACCATGGTGTTGTTTTTGTGCAGAAATAAAATTTCTCGGAATGCGCTGAAAATCAGAGGAGAATATTTTTGGAAAATATAAAAAATATTGGAACCTAAATCTATCGGAGGGGAGTCCCGAGGCCACCAAGAGGGTGGAGGGAGCCCCCCCCCCCCAGGGCACGCCCCCTATCTCATGGACTCCCCGTGGGCCCCTTGAAGTGAAACCGATGCCAACCCTTCCTATAAATCCTAAAAACCCCAGAACAGAAGATAGATGGGGAGTTCCCCTGCCGCAAGCCTCTGTAGACACCAAAAACCAATCGGGGGCCTATTCCGACACCCTGCCGGAGGAGGGATCCATCACCGGTGGCCATCATCATCATCCTGGCGCTCTCCATGACGAGGAGGGAGTAGTTCACCCTCGGGGCTGAGGGTATGTACTAGTAGCTATGTGTTTAATCTCTCTCTCTCTCTCTCTCTCTCTCTCTCTCTCGTGTTCTTAATTCGACACGATCTTGATGTACCGCGAGCTTTGCTACTATAGTTGGATCGTATGATGTTTCTCCCCCTCTACCTTCTTGTAATGGATTGAGTTTTCTTTTGAAGTTATCTTATTGGATTGAGTCTTTAAGGATTTGAGAATACTTGATGTATGTATTGCATGTGCTTATCTGTGGTGACAATGGGATATTCACGTGATCCACTTGATGTATGTTTTTGTGATCAACTTGCGGGTTCTGTGACCTTGTGAACTTATGCATAGGGGTTGGCACACGTTTTTGTCTTGACTCTCCGGTAGAAACTTTGGGGCACTCTTTGAAGTTCTTTGTGTTGGTTTGAATAGATGAATTCGAGATTGTGTGATGTATATCGTATAATCAAACCCGCGGATACTTGTGGTGACATTGGAGTATATATGTGACATTAGGGTTTTGGTTGATTTGTGACTTAAGGTGTTATTTTACTACGAACTCTAGGGATGTTTGTGACACTGATAGGAATAGCCCAATGGATTGATCGGAACGAACAACTTTGAGGTGGTTTCGTAACCTACAATAATATCTTCGTTTGTTCTCCGCTATTAGTGACTTTGGAGTGACTCTTTGTTGCATGTGGAGGGATAGTTATATGATCCAATTATGTTATCATTGTTGAGAGAACTTGCACTAGTGAAAGTATGAACCCTAGGCCTTGTTTCGAAGCATTGCAATACCGTTTTCGCTCACTTTTATCACTTGCTACCTTGCTGTGTTTATAATTTCAGATTACAAAAACCTATACCTACCATCCATATTACTCTTGTATCACCATCTGTTCGCCGAACTAGTGCACCTATACGATTTACCATTGTATTGGGTGTGTTGGGGACATAAGAGACTCTTTGTTATTTGGTTGTAGGGTTGTTTGAGAGAGACCATCTTCATCCTACGCCTCCCATGGATTGATAAGCCTTAGGTCATCCACTTGAGGAAAATTTGCTACTGTCCTACAAACCTCTGCACTTGGAGGCCCAACAACGTCTACAAGAAGAAGGTTTCGTAGTAGACATCAATAAGCTTATTTCATCTCGTAATTTTCGGGCTCATCGGGCCACCCAGACGGCTTTTATGTCGAAGAACTGCTCTTCTTGCTTGTCGGATGCCGCCGAAAGAGCAGAGAAAATGGTGGAAGGAGGAGCTTGGCCAGCGTCCTGCTCCCAAACGGACATGTGTGGCTGGAGTGGGTTTCTCGCATTCCACGCCGGTTTCTCTATCTCTACTCTTATTAAAAAAACAGAGTTGATGATGATGGTGTGCCTGCCATCCTGGAATATAGGCCGTCCGATTTGTATCTGATGGATAGGAAGGAAACTATGGCAATTTTGAAAAAAGATACCCACACCCCTCTCCACATTTGCAAATAAGGCCTTCCCTCGTGCATCCTTTTCTCCCACAAGATAAACTACTCATACAATTGCATCTTGATGTTCCGTGCAACACATGGGCATCTTGCTAGTAAATGTAGGTTTTTGAATGCCACGAGGAGGCGGGTACAGCTAGGAGTGCAACAGGCGGCACCCTCGACCGGCGTGCCACTTCAAATGGCAGACGCAGTGAGAGGTCGCGTCCGCCCTTACCCCCTTGACCATGGACCTTGACCGTGTACGTCCGGCTTTGAGGACAACATTATCCTTGACGGTGTACATCACCTTGTGTCTAGATCTAAGATGCCACGTGTACCAGATGAATGACTCCAAGTTCGACCACTGTGATGCTAGGTGTGGGCCGAGGAACACTGTTGGAGATACCCCCTCATGATTTTCCTACATTGGTCATTTTATTCATAGGATAGTATGTTATAGGATTTTTTTTCCTATGTAATCATGTGTTAATTGGCAATCTAGCATCCACTCCAACTTTTTTTTCACTTCCTTTGTTTTTCCTGTGTCAAACACTCTAGTTTTTTTAGGGGAAGACTGTGTTAATGCTATGGGATTCAAGTGGACATGCCACTCCAATCCTTTATTTTTCCTATTCATGTGTTTTAAGTTCCTACGAAGAGAGTACTTACTCTAAATGATGTGCCGCTGCAAGAGCCACCTATATTAATTAACCATGCTCTAAAAAGGTGGACTGGCTTTGGCTATAGTATACTGTACTAGGTTAGTAGGTGACCTTGCGCTTGGCTCTTCTCCTCTTCTGGAAGTCGAACAATAATGATGGTACTGCATTAGTACTTCTAGCAATCTAACACCAAACGAACCGCTGCATGTCCACTGCTTGTAAGCAAAACTTTCTCCTCGTACTGCGAGCAACCGCGCATACGTTGGCGAGGGAGAAGGCATAGTAAGCAAGCTTCTCGTTGTTCTGTGAGTTGACGGGACACATCAAAGTTATTTAGTATTCCCTCCAAAAAGGGCCAACCATGTCCATGGCTACCATCCCATGCTCCGTCATTGAGTACGTGCACTATTCACGTGCCATCGAGGAGAAAAAATATTGCATAGTGCTAGGTGCCATCAAAGTGCATGACTCACTTACGCACTGCTTATCTCCATTTTCTTGCATGACACGTGCACCTTGATGTTAGATGTCCCGCGTGTTGGCAAAAGGATGAAGATTCCCGACGACCGAAAAGGAGCAAGGAACCTCGCGGTGGAGCATCTGCACTCATAATATTTTATATTATTCAGCGATATAAAATCAACCAAATCTCTCCACATTCCTATACCATTCTATAGTGTGAGAATAACTTTGAATGTTACCTCCGTGGGACACCTAGTTATAGTATATCCAGTAGCCCGTATTGCCTTATATACACTTGCTCTTTGAGAAAAGGCCTCCCTAAGCACGCATTAATTTCCTGGGCATGCTTCTTTCTACTCAATGTTGCGTGCACTTTGAGCATGTTGGCAACTTCACTGCTAGCTTGCTGGCTCATTTTGCAATTATCGCTAACACATTGCAGCACTCCTGCAAGGCCTAGAGGTTAATTTGAGAACAAGTACCCCGTGGTTAATTTGACAGACATGCCTTATAGCTTGACAGAAGTCATATCACTTTTTTTGGAAAGATGTCGTGAAGTAACACGATAGACCTTCTTTCAAGCCAATTAACAAGTGTTCAAAAAACAAAAAGTAACGCGATAGACCTTCGATTAACATGTGTTCCAAAAGCAAGTACTCCTGTAAGACCCAGAGGTTTAGAACAAGTACCTCGAGGTTAATTTGACAGACATGCCTTATAGGTTGACAAAAGTCATATCACTTTTTTTCGAAAGATGTTGTGAAGTAACACGATAGGCCTTCTTTCAAGCCAATTAACATGTGTTCAAAAAACAAAAATTATCAAAAAGTAACATGATAGACTTTCGATTAACACGTGTTTAAAACATAACTACTCCTGCAAGACCCGGAGGTTAATTTGAGAACAAGTACCTCGAGGTTAATTTGACAGACATGCCTTATAGGTTGACAAAAGTCATATCACTTTTTTGGAAAGATGTACTGAAGTAACACGATAGACCTTCTTTCAAGCCAATTAACATGTGTTCAAAAGAATTATCAAAAAGTAACGCGATAGACCTTCGATTAACATGTGTTCAAAAAACAAAAAAATACAAAACAAAGACCTCGAGGTTCAACTAATAGGACAGAGAACTATATACATTTAAGCCAATTAAATGTCTATAGTAACCCATCCCATAGTTTTAACATCGAGTCCACTTCCCATCTGGTCACCCATCTCATGACTACTCCAGCCTCAGCACAGTTATAACTTGGGAGTTCTGTTAGATGAGCTATCGGTAGGGAAGCTGGTCCTTGCTGATATAGGATGTCTCTTCTTATCCTTTATGGCGTACCCAAATGACCGCATGTTGCCTCCCAATGGCCAATGCCATGTCCCCCGCGAATGTAGAAGCTTCCGTCCCTCCTCTAGCTGGTTCACGTGTTTTCCGCTGTTTTTTGCCGCCTACCCACCTATAGAACCGCCTCGCGACGGCCAATTCCTCTCCAAACACCTAGGGAGGCGGTTGAACTGAACAAGTCTAACTTGTTTCTAGTGGGTACATTGACGTTGCATCGAAAGGGTGTGATAGCTGACTCTGGCAAATTAATAGACTCCACGTTGGCATACACAAGCATGGGGCCCACTTGTCAGTGTGTTAGACGGAGGAAGGAATGCAAGACAAAATGGAGCGTAGAAGGGTGCGAATCGATTGGCTCACGTGTGATGGCCACTGGAGCAATCCACCCAGATTGTACTACGTTAAAAAATTTGTGCAAACACGGCCGGTTATACTGTGAGTAGGTGACCGTGCGCTTGGCTCTTCGCCTCTTCCGGAAGTCGAACAATGATGATGGCACTATAGTATAGATACTTCTGGCAAACTGACACCGGATGAACTGTCGAACGTCCACCGCCTATATTAAGCGCACTATCGTAAAGCAAAAGCTTCTCCTCGTCCTGCGAGCCACCGCGTGCGCGCGTGAGCGAGGGAGAGGTCGTACTAGTAGTAAGCAAAACTTCTCCTCATTTGCGAGTTGACGGGACACATCAAAAGTAGTGTATTAGTCTCCAAAAAGGGCTGACAATGTCCATGGCTACCATCCCATGCTCCGTCATTCAGTACGTGCATGATTCACGTTCCATTGAGAAAATAATGTTGCGTACGTGCCATCGAATAGAATAACTTAATTTATAAAAAATGCGCCACCGCGTCATGATCGAACTATGATTCGTCCATGCATGGTTCCCATGAACAACTACTACACTCGCCAAATTATCTAGTGGTCTGCCTCTTCATACAAAAATGAGCTCACCATGTACCCGAGCGTGAGTATTAGGGAAAGAGGCAAAGAGTACCTGCATCGGTGCCTGCACCTCTTCTCTTCGTGCTCGTATTCATTTCTTCGGGTGATTCATGCACGTGCTCCACCTACGTTCGTGACCATTGGTGAGTCTCTCCTACTATACTTAACTCCATTTTCTTGCATGACACATGGACTGGATGTTGGATGTCCCACATGTCGGCAAAACTTAGAAGAACGCTTTTGGACGACCGAGAAGGAGCAAGAAACCTTGCGGTGGAGCATCTAGACTCTTTAATATTTTTATTTGACGATATAAAATGTACCCAATCTTCTCCGCAATAGATCGGAAGAATCCAAAACATGACAGCCTAGTGTAGTTGCATCATACATGGCCAACCCACACTATCACCATATTTCTTGGCGTCCGTGCGACACCTAGCTCTAGTAATCCACCAGCCCGTATCACTTCTCGCTCCTCGTCTCTCTCAAAGTGCGGCAGGCTGGCGATTTTGCTGTCTATTGAGGTCAGTTAACTCATCACATGTTAGCGACTTGCCAAGAGCATCCTAAAATATTACTGTACTCTATTGTTATGCCAAGAAGAGGAAGCGCTTTGACCAACGGACCAAACAAGACAGGCATGCCATGCTGTGAGTGGGTCCAGTTTCTCATTTTGAACTTGTTTGGTGTAGTAGTAACACTTGGTTTTGACTATTGATAAGATTTTACATAGGGCCTAATGTATTCTTCGAGGTTGCCTTTGACTATTGATAAGATTTTATATAATTTGAAAATTCTATCATTCGAAGATCCTTTCACGTTCCGTTTAAAAAAAAAGATGCTTTCACGTACGAATTTGACGGTATGCTTTGAGCAACTTGCATGTCATATATTGCTCCTATTTGGATACTCTAACTTAGCTAGAGGTTAGACTAACTCGTGACTAACCCTGAACTAACTCTAGACAAAGAGGTGTTTCGATGACAGGGTTAGATTGACAATAAATGCACTTGATGGAGAGATAAAAGTGATTTTTCAGTGGGCCCCACAAGAACTAGCTCCAATTAGCACCACTTGGCTGGTGGGGTAGAGAGAGAAAAGTGAATTTTTTAGTGGGCCTAATGAGAACTATCTTCAATTAGCACCTCTTGGGTGGGATAGTTTTTTTCGTGGGTTTGGTGCAACTTGCTCCAATTTAACCCTCATGTTTGGATACTTTAGGGCTATTTGAGCCCCAACTAGCTCAAACTAACTCTAACCCATGGATCCAAATGGGGCCAAAGTTAGTCTCAGAAAACGCATTAAGCCCTATATACATGGACCGACTGAGTACATGATACTGGCAAACGCTCATCATTAGTAGTAGTTCATTGGTTGGTTTTGATTTTTCATTCAGTTTCTGTGCTGCTACCGTCCAATATTTGCGTGTGGTTATTTCTAGAATAAAAAAGGAGGTAGTACTTACTGTGGGAAAGGTGAAGTGATGGTTGCTTCGCTCGAGCAACTTATTACTCTAGGAATATTGGAGTACCAGCGGATTCAACAAAGAGAGAAATGATGGTTGCTTCGTCCGAGCAACTTACTATGGTGAAGGTGGGGCTCTATGATTTGACTGCTCACTAGTCATTATTACTATGGCGCAACAACCGGGTGAATCTTCCCTGCAGTTGTGCACTCAATATGCTGAATGGCAGGTGGAGCCGGATGAAGGATGTCCCACATGTCGGTGAAACGAAGTTGAATTGTTTCTGGCATTGCAATCAATCCTTTAAGATTTGTTTATATGTATGCATAATTTTCCAGCATAATGAAATTGTATTGTGATGCTATGACGGTTTCAACTTTGGTTCTCGCAGAAAACAAAAGGCTTCAACTTAGGATTCATGTGCCCTCTTGCCTCAAGATTGTCTTGTTACAACATTCCATCAAATACGAATGAAACTACCATGGCTGCTAATGCATCTCAATGGTTTGCAGATCAGCACCAATATTCACATCACAACTGAAGATAAAGTTGTGAAAAGGTGTACAAATAAAGAAGAATATATAATTGATCGATGTTGTTCGTAGGCATGGCTCCATTTCCTGGGCACAGTGTTCATTGGTTGGCAGCTATTTCACCCAGCTCTGTAGCCAAAAAAGAGGTGTATGGAGGACATCACGATCCAATCATTTTGTGCAGCTCCACTAAAATCGAGCTGATCATCCCTGTTCGCAAAGATATTCAGTCAGTGTGATTACAATAGTAGTGGAACTAGATGATGAAACATAACACACACAAATATAAGCCGATCACCTCTGCGGTCTCTCTTTAGGACTAACTACTTGTTGGAGAAGATTAGGCACAGAGTTGGATGAGGAGGATAGCAAAACCAATCTCCCTTTCTGCAGTCCCACGGAAATGTAAAAACGTTGCCCGTGTGACATTTTGGCGGAACTGCACAAAACACTCTTAAGAAAAAAGTGATTTGTCGAAGGCCCTACCGCGCCGGAGCTTGGTCAAAGAGAACGACGGGTACCGCTAATCGGGATGTGCTGCCTCAACACCGTCGAACGGAGAAATGATGCACATCCTCCCTTTCCGCCGGCGGATGGGATGTGCCCGGGTCAGCTACCAACGGTGAGAGAGAGAGGCCACTGCCGCCTTGTGTGAGATAGTGTGACGAGAGACAAACCCCGACAGGCAGGCTCCATTGTATATAGTAGAGCGGATTTTTCTTTTTCCCGATGACAATCATTTTATGTTGTACGTGCCATTGAGGAATATAAATTTATTTAATACTAACTCATCAAGTCAAACTTTGTTCCGTCTACGCGTGGTACACAACCCTCCTTCGAGTAAACAACCTCTACACGTGTCAAATTATCACGTGGGCTGCCTTTTCGTACAAAAATGAACTCCACTGTGTACCCACGCAGGTGTGGCCGGGAACGAGACATGAGTATGGGCATCATGCGTGCACCTCTTCTTTAGGTGCAGGTATGTATGTGAGTGGGTGTGAGAGAGATGGTTTGTGCGAAACAGAGGCAATCTCAAACAAAAAAGGTAACATATGCAATGTGTGTGAAACAGAGTCATGGATATATCATATATAGAGGGAGCGATCCATGAGAAGAGAGCGGAGGGATCATCGGCATGAGATATCAATAGAATCGAAAACAGGGATGAAGTGTGTGGGTGCATGATCGATAAAGAGTGCCATCGAATTTGTGTTTGCCCACGTCAAAGATATAAGGCGGCTGGCCTACTGGAATGTGAGACGAAGAGGTTCAGTTTTTCTCTGCGGCATGGATACCTACCTACAATGTTCGACTATCGGTGTGTGTGGGGGGAGGGACAGAGACCTAACTATAGAGAGGTAGATCGACTAGTATATGTGTGGAGAAGGAGAGAGATCTAGCTATCTATTGAGGGAGATCGATCGGCATCCATGCATATGTGTAGCAGAGGAATAAGGTTGGGAGAAAGACAAAGGTAGAGTGTCGGAGGGATTAAGTTACCTTGTGATACACATGGTGTGGTTATGAACATGTTATACTACATATAATATATAGAACATTGATTATAATTTGGGATAATGTGTGGCTTTTGGAGCTCGGGGCTAAATACTTGTCATAATGTAGGGGGCGGGGCACTATACTTTGTGTGATAAACACGGTGTGCGTATGGAACATAGTTTAGATTATGAATATCTAGTTAGTACATCAAATGTACTATTATTTGGAATCAACACCAAGTGTATTCAAAAATTTGAAAATTCGAGTTCATATAGTACACATAGTTCATATCTATCTCTATAGTAATCATGTGGTGTGTTGTTAAGGTAATACATGAATGATGGTTTAAGTTGGCAACAATCATGATTGTAGATTCTTATTCAAATAGAGAAATAAATTCAAATTAAGTTCGAATTCCAGCGGTAGTATAGACATTTGGAATGCACTAAAATATTGGTATGAGTAGGTTACATGCATTACACAGCCAGCAAAAAAATTTAATTGGACATAACATGGATTCATAGCTTTGAATAACATTTGTACAATAAAACGGGACAAGACTCTCTCTTTGTGTGGTGTGAATAGTTTTTTTTTCCTTTTTTTCGTTGAGGGAAGTGCAAATTGATTTGGTACATACAATATTACACGTTAGGCTTCTCCCTAAAATTCAACTCGTGCCTTGTTATATCCCGAAAATTCAGATATCATGCTCCCAAAACTCGCGCCTTCACAACTCGCGCCTTGCTATCCCGATACTACAACGCGTGCGAAAACTCCCTCCAGGTGCCAAATCCCGACACACAAAATCCCCCTTCTAACCCTGAGCTGAAAGGGCCGCTAGTTCTAATCAGTGGGGGTAGTTTGGTAACACACCCTACATTTTGGACAAGCACGTCCCTAAGTCATGGTTCCCCCCTCCCATCGCCTCCTTTTCACCATTTAAAAGCCCAGGCTGCCATAACCTCTCTGCTCTAGCCGCGAAACCCCACCCTCCTCCGTCCGCCACCTCACCACTACCCAGCTGGAGCCTCTTCCCCAACGACATCGTCCACCACAATAGCTCGATGTCCCTCATCCACCTCCCCGGATGAGGATCCGTCATCGATATCGTCGTCCCACCGGTTCAGCCACCTCGTCCTCCACCTCCAAGGAGCTGCTACAATGATCGCCTCGTCTATCACGGCTACTCCATCCCCACAGCACAGCCTTAACCTGCTCCATCAGAACTGCAACATCCTCACCGACTTCTCGGACTAAGCCAAGGCCTACTCGGCGCAACCAAAGAAGTTGTACACTCATCGCACCGCACATTCTCCTTAACTCAACCTCCCGGCGCTGACGGTGCTCCATCTCGTACCCCCATGGCGTGGCTACCTCGAAGCCGGCACCCCGGGCAACATATCCATGACAGCTCTCCCCCAGTGCGAGGCCCCTTCGGCGGCAGCGTCCATACCAGCCAGATCTGCTGCTTCTGCTCCGGCTCTTGCTTGGTCGCTTGTGCTGCTGCTGCTACTCCGGCTCTCACTCGCTCGCTCGCTCGTGTTGCTGCTCTGCTCTCGCCCTCGCTCGTGCTGCTGCTCTGCTCCCCCTTCGCTTGTGCTGCTTCTCTGCTATTGCTCTCGCTTGCGCTGCTGATGCCGATACATGGGTTGTTGCAGCTACACGAGTTGCTTCTCTGGCACTAGTTCGCGCTGGTCCTCCAGGCACTGTTGCTTTGGCTACCTACTACTATGTTCCCCATCAAACGCCTTCTAATTTAGATCACTGTTTCTCTACTACTAGTGCTCGAGTGGCCTAAACTACATCTGAAGTGCCTCTCTGCTACCAGTGCATTCTGTTTTGACAGTAACATCCAGATTCCACAATAAAAAAATCAGTTTCTACAGTTAAGTTCAAAGTCAATAGTTTTTACCTCGTCTGTTGTAGTCAGGTGTTTTTTGGTGATGTAAATTTTATATCTATCACTTTTTGGTAATTTATTTTACATCATCTATTGGAGATGCTATTAGAATCCCACTTGAGATTAACGATGGCTGTCTTGTACTACTTCAGCCTCGACGTCTTATGGCTCGCCAGAGCTGCTCCAACAACGAAACCATCCATCACAACAGAGCAGTTCCATGGATGTCGTCTACAGATTCCTCACATCTTCCTCCACACCTCCGACAGCCACCTCTGCCTCAACTTCTTTAGGGGCCAACCCAATGACGCTGAGGTCGACACGGCTACGGCAAAGAGGTTGTACAATTGTCGCATCACTTATTACTCTACATTCATGTCGACCCATTAGGGCTATTTTGGTTCCAAGGAAAAACATAGCAATAAGAAATTTTCCTATGGCACTCTACTATTCAATTATTCATGCATTTGGTTGAAAGGAATGGAGAAAAATATCCACCTGGACCTACTTTTCAAAATCCTATGCATGAAAACAAGACCAAGTGCATTAGTGGTAGGATAACATTCTAACTGTACATGCTTTCATATGGTATCACTTTAATTTGGCCATGTTTCTTTGCATTCCTCTGCTCTTCCAATTCTTGTGAACCAAACACCCAAGTTGACATAAATCCTGTGTTTACAAATGCTTTGTTTCCCACGTGCGTTCTATCCTATTCTGGTGTTTTTCCTATCCCTGTGTTTTTAGAATCCTGGAAGCCAAAGGGGCCCTTACAGAATTATTTCAGTTACAGGTAGGTGTCGAAGAAAACTTTGTGTGGTTTGTCCTACTCTTGCAGCAACGTCGTCCACCTCACATGAGTTGCTCCATCGACAGAAGCATCCACCAAACCAGACATCACGACTCCTGACCGTCTTTCGCCGCCTCAGATCTCCTCCGGCAACCACCGCAACTGCATCACCATCATCGACTAAACATATGAACTTGAGGAGTACACGGGTCTCAAGAGAGGTTGCACTCTTTTGTTTCTGCTTATGTTTTGCATTGCTTAATACTACCTGCTACTTTATCGTCCTATTCACCTTTTCGACTCAAAGTCAGGTCCAAATTAATGTTCAAACTTGAGTTTTAAAATTACTTGTGAGGCACATATCGAGGCAGCTATGAATAGTATCTCTGTCTATTATCTGGTTCATCGAGGGTATGCATATGTTGTTCATGTTGGGTGGGAAACAAATAGTAAAGCAATCATCATCTGCCTTTTTATTAAATTAAACCTATCATTAGCCTGTTATCATTATTTTTGGATCCATCCACTTATTGTTACCATCACTCTAGATTTTTGCATGCTCTCCTTACATAATCTCACTATATTTTTTGCATATGCATGTCAGATATTGTACACAGTCACGTTGAACATGTAGAGAAAAGGAGAAGAGTTTTGCGCGGCAATACAATGTCATGTAGACATCGCTCCATGGTGGGTTCAATGGCAAACCCTCCCCCCTCCCTCTCTAGATTGTAATCCAGAGGAAGTTATCTGTTTTGAGGCGGATTCAGACACAGCTGACCACTCCTATTTACCCCCCAAGGTGTTTTCTCTAACTTGGCATGATGTTGCTGGTCATATCATGCATATGTTGCCTTGTAGTGCCTACTTTCAACGTCATATATGTCCTCTCCTTAGTTTAGACATGTTATGTAATGCCACCTATTTAGTTTCTATATCATATCTGGGAATTATGCAGTCTCATCTCTTTTAGCTAGCCCTAATATATGTGAAATATGCAATGCCATCCTGTTTAACCAGGCATCATATATTTGAATGATATCTTGCTCATCCTTTGGTTCATTACACTTCCATTTGTCGACAATGTTTGTACATTAAACTACTCTTCTTGTGAATCATCCATTTGAGTGGGTAATGGAAAAATCAGGAGTGAAAACAAGGTCTTCAAAGCAGACAGTGCTACCTGTCGAAGCAGATCTCTTGCCGAGTCCCGATAGCTCCTCAGAGATGGATTCAGAGATAGATGACCAATGCTATTCCTCCATTGAGGTGTATGCTCTAACTTGGCACGGTTATACTGCTCATATCATGTAGATGGTGTCTTGCATTGCATAGTTTAGACATCATATACACAATATTCAACACCATGTTCTTAGTTCAGACATCTTATATGTGAATGCCCTCTGCTTAGCATATAAATCACATATGTGAATTAAATCATGCGATCCTGATTACTTAGTTAACATGTATGTGAATTATGCCATGCGAACCTGTTTACTAAAGACATCATATAATTATCTCATGCCATCATGTTTAGTTAGTCATCATATCTTTGAATTATGTCATGCTATGCTATCCAGTTTAGATAGACATCATATATGTGAAATTATGTCATGCTGTCCTTTTTAGTTAAACAATGTACATGTCAACTATTTCATGCCCTCTTTTTTCCACACTATCTATTGCATCTGTCTCTCATACAATGTCTGTACATTCAACTATGTTTCCTGTTTATCAGCCATTTGAATTGGAGCGGGTGATGGCAGTATCTAGCAGAGTAAAAACACGGTCTTCAAATAAAACAGTGCTACCTCTTGGTGGAGATAGCACCACCATTGTACATGCATGAGAACCATCCCTACCACACATAACCCAGACTCTCGCAGATTGTACCCCTACTGCGATGGACAGAGAACCAGCTTCACCTAATCTAACCCCAACCCCAGCAGATAGTGACCCAGTTCTTGTTGAACACAACACCATCTCTAGCACAGATCTCCCAAACAAGAGCAGTTAATAAGGCAGCTCCTATGCCCAAACTGCCAATACTACCACGGTGAACCCCAACTCCACCAGTTAGTACACCTATTCCTGTGGAGGAAGCACAACCAGCCATTCATAGTTTAGCATCTATCGCATTTCATGTTGTTTAATCCTATGTGTGTATCTTCCCATCATGGAAATATTATACTGGAGATGAAGGAAAATGCATGTTGCAGGTGTTTGTCCAGGAGTTAGGTGTAAGTAATGTTATTCATGGCAATTACTTTGCTTTGTCCCATACATTCTACCTCCATGATGGTTATAATACAGCAAATTTTCCCATTTTTCTCTATAGAGAAGAACCGATTTGAAAACTTAGGATGACGTAACCTATGCTAATACCTCTGCTATCTTCAAGAATGCTTGGTGGCAGTATCAGAATTACCTGAAGAAAACCTACTTCACTGGCAAAGAAACTCATCAAATTCCCTTACGTTCTCCTGAGACACATTTACTCGACGATGACTGGGAATGCCTTGTTTTGTACTGGTCCCAAACCAAGAATGTGGTAAGGTCTATGAGCTCATTTCTTATTTTTAAGTACTATATGCCTGCATCTTATTGTACTCTATTCATGTAGAACAAGTGCTTAAACCTGAAGAACAACTGTTCTCATTTAAGATTTCATTGTTATCGTGCATACTGCTTTGCTCTTGTATCATTGTATTTACTCATACAAACTTATTTTTAAATTGAAGGATCCAATCGAAACTCCAATGGCACAACAGGTATGTTTACGCATGTTTTTTTAACAGGTTTGCTCTTATAAATAGCTCTGTTGATATCAATTTTCATTTTGTATACAGTTGACTTCTCATATCATGCACATTACTAGCATCACAACAAAGCCAATAGTGTTGTTGTACATGTAGACTTGTGGTACCCATCAGAAATCTTGTTGTGCCGTGTAGTTTCCCATGCTTTATATGCTTTCAGTGCTGCTTTGTCTTGAACTGATATGATTTGAACTGTGTCTCTATTTTGATTTGGCAAGACAATGCAGTGACCATAGGACATAGATATATGTTTGTTTGATGCTTTTATTATGTACTACTTGGCAATAGAAGACTTGGTAGTTTAATACTGTCCACCTTACTAATGAACTGGTTCACCGAAATGAGTTTCATATACTAGTACATGCTAAACCTGTTATGTGTATGCTTGTTTCTTCTTTTAGAGTGCTAACAGAATATTGGGGAAGAGTGCCTTATTAAGCAATGGTAAAGGAAGTAATGCAGATAAGGTTCAGGATAGTGAGACATCCTTGTTGGTCTCCAAAAAAGCTGATAAAACAGCTAAGGAAAACTATCTTGAAGACAGTGAGATAATCCCAAAGTCATGTCTTGGTGTAGTGTTTGAGTTACTGGCCACTACCGCTGGCACAAGCTATTCAAACTCACTGTCTGAATCAGTTTGGTTTCTTGAGTCTCAACTACAAGCTGAAAGACATCGATCAGCTGTGCTGCGACAAGAAGCTGAAGGACTGTGGAAGTCCCTGGAGCATTCAGATGCATACTTAGCGCCAAATAGTAGAAAGCTAATAAGCTTGCTAGGCTTATTGCCAGCATGGTGGATACCCAGGATAACGTTTCTTGAGCTCTTCTGAAGTTGTTTCAGTTAAGGACTTGTTTTGCTACTGTGTTTATTTGCACTGGTGCCCAATTTAGACGGTCGGTGTATGTAATATGCTGCTTTGTTCCCTACATTTGCACTGGTGGCGAACTTTGATGCCCAGTGGGTGTAATATGTGTAATATCCGTAATAGCCTAGCATTAGTTGCTTGCTTATTTATTTCCTTATTGTCTTGTTTAGTTGTTTTCTTGTAGTAACTGCAGTTCTTTTTCCGTGTTTTTCTAGTGGCCACAATAATCTATTTTTATAACTAGGCCACAATAACCATGGCAACACATGGACTGTTGTAACCATGGTCCTGCTACCTGTTGTAGTCACCATGGCCCTCCTACGGGCCGTAGGATACACGGACCTTCTAAGGGTCATAGGATCCATGGGCCTTCTATGGGTCGTAGGATCCATGGGCCTTCTATGGGCCTTCTATGGGTCGTGTAATCATTTCTCCAAACATGGGTCATACGATTCATGGACCAATAACGGTCCGCAAAATGGGTCGTAAACGGGCTAGAGTGGAAATCGTCTGTTTTATGGCCCGACCATAACTGGTCGTTAATAGGCCATATTTGATGACGCTATGAAAATAGCCCAATGGTTTAACGGGCCACAAACGGGATGATTGTAACCATAGGCTGAATTTGGCCCACAAGCGGAACAGGACAGTAACGGACCGTAGGTAACCGAAATCTGGAAATGAGCCCAAGAATAAATGGGCCCTTAGAAGGCCGAAAGTTAACACGGGCTGGAAAGGGCCAACGGAATAATGGGCCATTAATGGGTATAAAGTGCTACACTGTTCATTATGGGCAGTTTCATCTCGTGCCTTAATGGGCCCAGAGTTACAAAGGGACTCATATGGGCCTAAAGACATCATGGGCCATTAAAGGGCTGAAAGTTACAACGGACTAGAATCGTATTGGATGGTCCAGATGATGCTAATGGTCCTAATTCTGGTAGGCCGTAATGGGCCTTGAGTTAGCGGGTTGTAAATGGGCTATATGTGAATAGGTCATTATAAGGCTTTCTATGGGCTGGCCCGCTACCTTTTGACCAAGTCAAATGGGCCGGCCTTTTCACCGAATATGCCTCTGTTGGATCGTGCCATGTGTCGATGTATCATAGCTGCCTTCGGTCAAATGAGTGGATGACATATGTCCCAACAGTGAGCCGACATGTGGTTTCTCTGGCCATTGAGAATTTTACACGTGGAAAATCCCCATTGGTCCGGGCTGTTAACGGGTTATTAGATCCAAAACTCGCCCTTAACTAGTCTCTATTTATTCTGCGACAATATGTCATCCACATATAATATTAGAAATGCTACAGAGCTCCCAGTCACTTTCTTGTAAATACAGGCTTCACCGTAAGTCTGTATAAAACCATATGCTTTGATCACCTCATCAAATCGTATATTCCAACTCCGAGATGCTTGAACCAGTCCATAGATGGATCGCTGGACCTTTCACACTTTGTTAGCACCTTTAGGATAAAAAAATATTCTGGTTGCATCATATATAACTCTTCTTTAAGAAATCCATTAAGGATTGCAGTTTTGACATCCATTTGCCAGATTTCATAAAATGCGGCAATTGCTAACATGATTCAGACAGACTTTAGCATCTCTACGGGTGAAAAAGGCTCATCGTAGTCAACCCATTGAACTTGTTGAGCTTTGTACACAGTAACATTACCATCAATGTCCCACTTCTTCTTGAAGATCCATTTATTCTCTATGACTTGTCGATCTTCGGGCAAGTCCACCAAAGTCCACACTTTATTCTCATACATGGATCCTATCTCAGATATCATGGCTTCGAGCCATCTGTCAGAATCTGGGCTCATCATAGCTTCTTCATAGTTTGTCGGTTCGCCATGGTCTAATCACATAACTTCCAGGATAGGATTTCCATACCATTCTGGTGCGGATCATGCTCTGTTCGACCTACGAAGTTCAGTAGCAACTTGATCTGAAGTTTCATGATCATTGTCATTAGCTTCCTCTCTAGTTGGTGTAGGCATCATGGGAACGGTTTTCTCTGATGTGCTACTTTCCAATTCGAGAGGATGTATAATTACCTCATCAAGTTCTACTTTCCTCCCACTCACTTCTTTTGAGAGAAACTCCTTTAGAAAGGATCCATTCTTAGCAACAAAGATCTTGCCTTTGGATCTGTGGTAGAAGGTGTACCCAATTGTTTCCTTAGGGTATCCTATGAATATGCACTTCTATGATTTGGGTTCGAGCTTATCAGGCTGAAGCCTTTTGACATAAGTGTCGCAACCCCAAATTTTAAGAAACGACAACTTAGGTTTCTTGCCAAACCACACTTCATACAGTGTCGTCTCAATGGATTTATACGGTGCCCTATTTAACGTGAATGCGGATGTCTCTAATGCATAACCCCAAAACGATAGTGGTAAATCGGTAACAGACACATATATCGCACCATATCTAATAAAGCGCGGTTACAATGTTCGGACACACCATTATGTTGTGGTGTTCCAGGTGGCGTGAGTTGTGACACATTGTTTTAAATGAAGGCCAAACTTGTAACTCAAATATTCGCCTCCATGATCAGACCGTACAAACTTTATTTTCTTGTTATGATGATTCTCCACTTCACTCTGAAATTCTTTGAACTTTAAAAATGTTTCAAACTTGTGTTTCATCAAGTAGATATACCCATATCTACTTAAATCATCGGTGAAGGTGAGAAAATAATGATACCCGCCGCGTGCTTCAACACTCATCGGACTGCATACATCGGTATGTATTATTTCCAATAAGTTATTAGCCCGCTCCATTGTTCTGGAGCACAGAGTTTTAGTCATCTTGCCCACGAGACATGGTTCGCAAGTATCAAATGACTCATAATCAAGTGATTCCAAAAGTCCATCTGCATGGAGTTTCTTCATGCACTTTACACGGCCTAAATGGCAGTGCCACAAGTATGTTGCACTATCATTATCAACTTTGCATCTTTTGGCATCAATATTATGAATATGTGTATCACTACGATCAAGATTCAATAAACCATTTACATTGGGTGTATGATCATAGAAGGTTTTATTCATGTAGACAGAACAACAATTATTCTCTGACTTAAATGAATAACTGTATTGCAATAAACATGATCCAATCATATTCATGCTCAACGTAAACACCAAATAACATTTATTTAGGTTCAACACTAATCCTGAAGGTAGAGGGAGTGTGCGATGGTGATCGTATCAACCTTGGAATCATTTCCAACACACATCGTCACCTCGCCCTTAACTAGTCTCTATTTATTCTGCAACTCCTGTTTCGAGTTACTAATCTTAGCAACTGAACTAGTATCAAATACCTAAGGGCTACTATGAATACTAGTAAGGTACACATCAGTAACATGTATATCAAATATACCTTTGTTCACTTTGCCATCCTTCTTATCCGCCAAGTATTTGGGCCAGTACCGCTTGTAGTGACCATTCCCTTTGCAGGAGAGGCACTCAGTTTCAGGCTTAGGTCCAGCTTTGGGCTTCTTCATGGGAGTGGTAACTTGCTTGCTATTCTTCTTGAAGTTCCCTTTCTTTCCCTTGCCTTTTTTTCTTGAAACTAGTGGTCTTCTTAACCATCAACACTTGATGCTCTTTCTTGATTTCTACCATTGCCGATTTCAGCATCGCAAAGAGCTCGGGAATCATTTTCGTCATCCCTTGCATATTATAGTTTATCACGAAGTTCTAGTAGCTTGGTGATAGTGACCAAAGAACTATGTCAATCACTATCTTATCTTGAAGATTAACTCCCACTTGATTCAAGCGATTGTAGTACCCAGACATTCTGAGCACATGCTCACTGGCTAAGCTATTCTCCTCCATTTTGTAGGCAAAGTACTTGTCAGAGGTCTCATACCTCTCGACATGGGCATGAGTTTGAAATACCAATTTCAGCTCTTGGAACATCTCATATGCTCCGTGGCGTTCAAAACGTTTTTGAAGTCCTGGTTCTAAGCCGTAAAGCATGGCGCGCTAAACTATCAAGTCGTCATCATATCGAGCTTGTCAAATGTTCATAACGTCTGCATCTACTCCTGCAATAGGTTCGTCACCTAGTGGTGCATCAAGGACATAATTCTTCTGTGCAACAATGAGGATAATCCTCATATCACGGACCGAGTCCACATCGCTACTATCATCTTTCAACTTATTTTTCTCTAAGAACATATCAAAAATAGGGGAGCTATATCGCGAGCTATTGATCTACAACATAGATATGCAAATACTATCAGGACTAAGTTTATGACAAATTAAGTTCAATTAATCAAATTACTAATGAACTCCCACTTAAATCAAGATACCTCAAGTTGTCTAAGTGATACATGATCCAAATCAACTAACCCATGTCCGATCATCACGTGATATGGGGTAGTCATCAAAGGTGAACATCTCTATGTTAATCATATCTATTATATGACTCACGTTTGACCTTTTGGTCTCCAGTGTTCCGAGATCATGTTTGTACATGCTAGGCTTGTCAAGTTTAACCCAAGTATTTTGTATGTGCAAAACTGTCTTACACCCGTTGTATGTGAACGTAGAGTCTATCACACCCGATTATCACCTAGTGTCTCGAAACGACGAACTTTCACAACGGTGCATACTCACGGAGAACACTTATATCTTGAAATTTAGTGAAGGGATCATCTTATAATGCTACCGTCGTTTTAAGCAAAATAAGATGCATAAAAGATAAACATCACATGCAATCAAAATATGTGACATGATATGGCCATCATCATCTCATGCTTTTGATCTCCATCTCTAAAGCATCATCATGATCTCCATCGTTACCGTCTCAACACCTTGATCTCCATCGTTGTGTCGGGGTCATTTCGCCAACTATTGCTTCTACAACTATTGCGAACGCATAGCGATAAAGTAAAGCAATTACATGGCGTTTGCATTTCATACAATAAAGAGACAACCATAAGGCTCCTGCTGGTTGCCAATAATTACAAAACATGATCATCTCATATAATAACGTATATCACATCATGTCTTGACCATATCACATAACATCATACCCTACAAAAACAAGTTAGACGTCATCTACTTTGTTGTTGCAAGTTTTACGTGGTTGCTATGGGCTTCTAGCTAAAACTGTTCTTACCTATGGCAAAAACCACAACGGTGAATTATCAAGTTTGCTGTTTTAACCTTCTTCAAGGACCGGCCACAGTCAAATTTGATTCAACTAAAGTAGGAGAAACAGACACCTGCCAGCCATCTTTATGCAAAATTAGTTTCATGTTAGTCGGTGGAACCGGTCTCATGTACGTGGACATGTAAGGTTGGTCCGGGCCGCTTCATCCCACAATGCCGCCGAATCAAAATAAGACGTTGGTGGTAAGTAGTACGAACATCACCGCCCACAACTTCTTTGTGTTCTACTCATGCATATCATCTACGCATAGACCTGGCTCATGATGCCACTGTCTGAAATCATTGCATAGAAAACAAAAAAATTCTACCCACATGCAATGATCTATCCATGGAGATGCATAGCAACGAGGGGGAGAGTGTGTCTACGTACCCTGTAGACCGTAAGTGGAAGCGTTTCACAGCGCGGTTGATGTAGTCGAACTTCTTCGTGCTTCAACCGATCAAGTACTGATATGTCTCCGTCCTATCTACTTTTCCTAATGCTTTTCCTCTTGTTTTGGACTCTAATTTGCATGATTTGGATGAAACTAACCCGGACTAACGTTGTTTTCAACAGAACTACCATGGTGTTGTTTTTGTGCAGAAATAAGAGTTCTCGGAATGGAACGAAACTTTGTGAGGATTTTTTATACAATAAAAGATAATTTCTGGAGCCAAGAACCATTGGAGGGGGGCACCTGGGTGGGCACAACCCACCAGGGCGCGCCACCCCCTCCAGGCACGCCCAGGTGGGTTGTCCCCATGTGGTGGCCCTGCAGACCCTGAAACCGACGCTATAAAATCCTATTTTTCCGGGAAAAATTTGAGGAGAAAGAATTATCGCATTTCACGGGATGGAGCCGCTGCCGTCTCCTGTTCTTCATCGAGAGGCCAGATCTGGAGTTTGTTTGAGGCTCCGGAGAGGGGGGGGTTCGATCTTCGTCATCACCAACCCTTATCCATCACCAATTCCATGATGCTCCCCACCAGGAGTAAGTAATTCCTTCGTAGGCTCCCTGGTCGGTGAGGAGTTGGCTGAGATTCATCATGTAATCAAGTTAGTTTTGTTAGGGCCTGGTCCCTAGTATCCATTATGTTCTGAGGTTGATGTTGCTATGACGTTGCCATGCTTAATGCTTGTCACTTTGGGCCTGGGTGCCATGATTTCAGATCTGAACTGTTTATGTTATCACCATTATATCTATGTTCTAGATCCGATCTTGCAAGTTATAGTCACCTACTACGTGTTATGACCCGACAACCCCAGAGTGACAATAGTCGGGACCACTCCCGGTGATGAACGTAGTTTGAGGAGTTCATGTATTCACCGTGTGCTAATGCTTTGTTCTAGTTTTCTATTAAAAGGAGGCCTTAATATCTCTTAGTTTCCAATAGGACCCCGCTGCCACGGGAGGGTAGGACAAAAGATGTCATGCAAGTTCTCTCCATAAGCATGTATGACTATTTACGGAATACATGCCTACATTATATTTATGAACTAGAGCTAGTGCCGTATTGCCCTAGGTTATGACTGTCTCATGATGAATATCATCCAACAAATCATCGATCCAATGCCTATGATTTTCCTACATATTGATATTGCTAAGTTACAACTGCTATTGTTACTATTGCACTTGCTACAAAACTACTAATATCACTGTTACTGTTACTATTGTCATTGCTACTACTATCAAAACTATCATACTACTTTGCTACTGATCACTTGCTGCAGATAATTAATCTCCAAGTGTGGTTGAATTGACAACTCAGCTTCTAATACTTGCAAATATTCTTTGGCTCCCCTTGTGTAGAATCTATAAATTTGGGTTGAATACTCTACCCTCAAAAATTGTTGCGATCCTCTATACTTGTGGGTTATCAAGACCTTTTTCTAGCGCCGTTACCGGGGAGCATAGCTATATTTGTTGAGTCACTTGGGGTTATTATCAAATTGTCACTATGTAGAATGTGAAGGATGCTAAGACTAAGATTTTTCCCTCTAAGACGCGGGGAGGTAAGGAACTGCCATCCAGCTCTGCTTTAGATTCACCTTCTGTTATAAGTAAACTTGCAACACCAACACATGCTATTAATTCTGATATGTCGCAAGTTATTGATGATGCTACTTTTGCTATGAATGCTACTCATGATGATGCTAGTACCTTGCTCGATGATAATGTGCCACTAGGTGAATTTCTTGATGAACAAATTGCTAGAGTAAAACAGCATGATATTGTTGAAACTGATGATGAGCTTGAAACTGAAAAATCTTGAAACACCTATTAGAACTAGCCCTCCTAGATATGAATTGACAAAGGTACCGGAAGGTTATGTTATGGGTGAGGAGGCAACTATAGAAATTCTTGCTTGTAAGGATAGAGATGATCTAGAAAAATTATTATGCAAGTATAAAGAAAGATCTTTGAATGCTAGAATGAAATGTGATCCTAAGTTTGCTACTTCACCTATCTTTATTGATGATAAGGATTATGAATTCTCTATCGACCCAGAGTTAATTACTTTTGTTGAATCTGATCCTTTCCATGGTTATGAAACTAAAACCGTAGTAGCACATCTTACTAAGTTGAATGACATAGCCACCCTTTTTGCTCATGATGAGAAGATTTGCTATTACTATATCCTTAGATTATTTCCATTCTCATTAAAGGGTGATGCTAAAGCTTGGTACAATACTCTTGCTCCTGGTTGTGTGCATAGTCCCCAGGATATGATTTATTACTTCTCCAAAAAATATTTCCCTGCTCATAAGAAACAAGCTGCCTCGCAGGAAATATTTAACTTTGTGCAAATTGAAGAAGAGAGTCTCCCACAAGCTTGGGGGAGGCTTATCCAATTGATTATGCTTTGCCTAATCATCCTCTTAAGAAAAATGAAATATTTGATATATTCTACAATGGACTAACCGATGCTTCTAGGGATTTCCTAGATAGTTGTGATGGTTGTGTTTTCAGGGAACGAACTATTGAGCAAGCTTAAGAATTATTGAATATTGAAAAATTATGATGATTGGACTCCTCCTGAAACACCGCCTAAACCCACTCCGAAGAAGAGGTGTTTTTTATATCTCGGTCCTTAAAATATGCAAGAGGCAAAGAAATCTATGAAGGAAAAAGGTATTAAAGCTGAGGATGTCAAAAATTTACCTCATGTTGAAGAAATACATGGCCTTGATACACCACCACCACAACCTAAGGTGGTAGAGGTAAATTCTTTAATGAAATTCAATGATAGTGATAATCCTCAAAATAAACATCCTATCCAATGCCTTTATGAGTTTGATAATCACATTAGAAATAAAGATCACTTCAATGAAAATGTTATGAAACAATTGAAATACAACTCTCATACAATTGCTCGCTTGAGTGACTTGGTATTTAGCATCTCAAATGATGTTAGAGGTGTAGGAAAGCATGCCTCTATGGTTCAAACTCAATTAGAACAAGTTCCTAAATCTCAAAGAGAGTTGCTTGATGAAATGAACAATAATATAAGTGACTTTGATGTTAGAGTAGCAACCATTGGAGGTAAAATGATTCAGGAACCACTTTATCCCGAGGGATGCCCAAAGAGAATTGAACAAGACTCTCAAAGAATTAACACCAATGCACCTAGTCCTTCTAAAAAGAAAAGGAAGAATAAAAATAATAGGACTTTGGCTGCCTCTAGTGAACCTGAAGTAGAAAAACCTCCTGATAATGATAATGAAGTTTCTATCTCTGATGCTGAAACTCAGTCTTGTAGTGAACACTCACCTTCTGATAATGAAAAAGATAATGATGAGATTCATGAAGACACTCAAACAAATGATAAAGAACCAGACAATGATGTTGAGATAGAACCAGTTGTTGATCTTGATAACCCACAACCAAAGAATAAAAGATATGATAAAAGAGACTTTGTTGCTAGAAAACACGGTAAGGAAAGAGAACTGTGGGTTCAAAAACCTATGCCCTTTCCACCTAAGTCAACTAAAAAGAAAGATGATGAAGAATTTGAACGCTTTGCTAAAATGCTGAGGCCAGTCTTTTTGCGTACTCGCTTGATTGATATCTTAAAAATGCCTCCTTATGCAAAGTACATGAAAGACATCATCACCAATAAGAGAAAAATACTGGAAGCTGGAATCTCCACTATACTAGCTAAGTATACTTTTAAAGGTGGAGTACCTAAAAAAACTTGGAGATCCGGGAATACCAACTATACCTTGCTCCAATAAAAGAAATTATGTGAAAACTGCCTTATGTGATTTGGGAGTTGGTGTTTGTGTTATGCCTTTCTCTTTATATAAAAGACTTGATTTGAATAAACTCACACCTACTGAAATATCTTTGCAAATGGCTGACAAATCAACTGTCATACCTATCGGTATTTGTGAGGATGTGCCCGTTGTTGTTGCTAATGTTACTATCTTAACTAACTTTATTATACTTGATATGCCCGAGGATGACAACATGTTGATTATCCTGGTAGACCCTTCTTGAATACTGCAGGGGCTGTTATTGAATGCAATAAAAGTAAGGTCACTTTTCATATCAATGGTAATGAGCATACGGTGCACTTTCCGAAGAAACAATTCCAAGTGAATGGTATTAATGTTATTGATAAATCTCCGACAATCACTATTGGAAGTTTTCAACTACATCTACCTACTGTTAAAAAGAAATATGAAATGCTTATTGTTGGGGACATTCATATCCCCGTTAAGGTAACTTAGTTATTCATGAAAGTTCTTCGGTTTCATGCTAATCGAAAGTGGTTGTTAATAAGACTTGATCAACCTTATTAATGGATCATTTTTTAGAGGTATGAATTTGATGAATTTAGTGAGCACTACCTTATGTCCCTACCTTTTGTTTTCTGTTTTTATTAGTTAAATAAAATGCCTTGCCATGCCTTGTCTTTTTCTGAGTTTTCCGTGTGAAAGGATCGAAAAGAGGTGTCTAGAGGGGGGTGATTAGACCCTCAACAAACAAAGTTGGCATTTTTTAAGTTTTTCAAGTTGACGTGGTATATTAACACAATTTCAAGCATACACAATACAATTTGAGCAAGCATGCAAAGAGTATATGAGTAGCGGAAAGTAAAGCATGCAACTTGTGAGAAAGTAAATGGGAGGAGTTTGGAGGGAGCAAACGCAATGTTGACACGGAGATGGAGAAGGAGGTTATCAAGGTTCATCTTGTTGTACATCCTCATTATCATCGTCTTGATGTGTCCCACTTGTGGATGCCTCCAAGTCAACTCGTGGTTCACCTTGGTGTGAGGTTGAGGCTTCCATTTGGACAGACGAGGTACTCTCCTTCACCTCCGTTGGGCGAATCTTGCTAATAGACAAGTCTTGGATTGCTTCCGAAGAATCTTTGTCACCTACATCAATTGGCAATTGCTCTACTTGCGAGCCTTTAGATTCATCAAACTTCACATACACTGTCTCTTCAACCTTTCGGGTGAAATTGTTGTAGACGCGGGAAGTGTGAGAGTTTGAGCCATAATCGAGTAGGAAACCTTCATGAGACTTAGGAAAAAATTTCGAACGACGATGCTTGTCAAGAATGTAACACTTTGAGCCGAATACCCGAAAGTATCCAACTTGGGGTTTGTTAGCGGTGAGGAGCTCGTCTGTCGTCTTGCCGAGTAGCTTGTGAAAATATAAGCGATTCGTTGCATGACAAGTTGTCCCAACCGTTTCCGCCCAAAAGTGTTTTGGCGTCTTGTACTCATCAAGCATCATTCTTGCCATTTCAATGAGTGTCCGATTCTACCTCTCAACAACTCCATTTTGTTGACATGTGTATGTAGCCGAGAACTCATGTGACATCCCTTCTTCGTCAAGAAAGGTGTCCACATTGGCGTTCTTGAACTCCATTCCGTTGTCGCTGCGAACCTTCTTGATCTTCACTTCAAATTGGTTTTGGGCCTTCCTACCAAAGTTTTTGAAGATCTTTTGAACCTACGATTTATCATCAAGAAAGAACACCCACGTAAACCTTGAAAAGTCATCAACGATGACTAGTCCAAATGAGTTACCACCGAGACTCTTGTAGGCGTTGGGACCGAAAAGGTCCATGTGAAGTAGCTCGAGCGGTCTCCTTGTGGTCATGATGTTCTTCACGGGGTGGCTTCCTCCAACCTATTTTCCAGATTGGCAAGCGCTGCAAAGTCTATCCTTATTAAATATGACATCTTTAACACCAAGGATATGATCACCTTTATAAGCTTGTCAAGGTTTCGCATGCCCACATGATCTAACCATCTATGCCACAACCAGCCTTTGGAAGATTTAGCAATTAAGCAAGTTCTACGTTGAGCCTTTTTAGTGAAGTCAACAATGTATAGATCACCTCTACGTATGCTGGTAAAGATCATTTTATGATTATCTCTTTGAAACACTTGGCAATCTACTTCAGTAAATAGGACAGTGAAACCAAAGTCAGCTAGTCTAGATACATAAAGTAGATTATAGCCAAGAGATTCAACGAGCATAACATTTTGTATGGAGTTGTCATGTGAGATGGCCACCTTACCGAGGCCAACCACCTTACCCTTTGAGTTATCACCGAAAGTGACATACTTTCGAGGGCCGTCGTTTTCAGCAAGCTCACGAAACATATCTTTATCTCCGGTCATGTGATCGGTACATCCACTATCAAGGACCCATTCCTTTCCTCCAGCCATGTAGCCGCGAAGATTAGCCATAAGACCGAAGTGTCTCATAGACTCTTCAAGATCAAAGTCATTATCATCATCCTCATCATAGTATCCATGTTCAACATCGTCTTGCAAATGATCATTTCCTAGAGAGAGTGATTCATTAGATATATGATTTTGACAATGTTCATCTCTATGAATTCTAATAGCTTCAGAAATAATATTGCTAATGATTCCAACATCTCCTTTGGCACGCATAAGATTGGTAACCTCAAATAAACAATCTCCAAACTTAGGATCATTGGGATTCATCGTATTCAAAGCAATAGACTTGTGAAGAATTTCATCTAAGTTTTTCAAGGAATAATCAGGAAATCGTTCCTCAAGAAATCTCCATATAGTATAAGCATAATCAAGAGTTGGCAAGTGACCAAATAAATTTCTAGGTAAACCTCTAGTGATAAGATTGATAGTTCTAAGATTGTGAATCATGTCAAGAGACTCATCATGGGTAGGATGCAAGGGATCAACAAGGGGTTCACAAGGAGTAGTAATGTACTTGTTCAAGTGATATTCATGAAAAATTCCAAGCATCTCATTTTTCCACTCACTAAAGAACTCTCCATCAAGCATAGGGACTCTACATCTAAAACTCCCCAACATAGACTCATACATCTTCCTCCAATGGTGATTAAACCAAAGCAATGGAGACCAAAACTCTGATACCAATTGAAAGGATTGAGAAGAGGTGTCTAGAGGGGGGGTGATTAGACCCTCAACAAACAAAGTTGGAGGTTTTTAAGTTTTTCAAGTTGAGGTGGTAGATTAACACAATTTCAAGCATACACAATACAATTCGAGCAAGCATGCAAAGAGTATATGAGCAGCGGAAAGTAAAGCATGCAACTTGCAAGAAAGTAAATGGGAGGAGTTTGGAGGGAGCAAAAGCAATGTTGACACGGAGATTTTTGGCGTGGTTTTGATAGGTGGTGCTATCATACATCCATGTTGATGGAGACTTCAACCCACGAAGGGTAATGGTTGCGTGAGTCCACGGAGGGCTCCACCCACGAAGGGTCCATGAAGAAGCAACCTTTTCTATCCCACCATGGCCATCGCCCACGAAGGATTGCCTCACTAGCGTAGATCTTCATGAAGTAGGCGATCTCCTTGCCCTTACAAACTTCTTGGTTCAACTCCACAATCTTGAAGGAGGCTCCCAAGTGACACCTAACCAATCTAGGAGACACCACTCTATAAAAGGTAATAGATGGTGTGTTGATGATGAACTCCTTGCTCTTGTGCTTCAAATGATAGTCTCCCCAACACTCAACTGTCTCACACAGATTTGGCTATGGTGGAAAGATGATTTGAGTGGAAAGCAACTTGGGTAAGGCTAGAGATCAAGATTCATATGGTAGGATTGGAATATCTTGGTCTCAACACATGAGTAGGTGGTTCTCTCTCAGAAAATGAGTAGTGGAAGTGTAGGCACGTTCTGATGGCTCTCCTCACGAATGAGGAATGGGTGGAGGGGTATATATAGCCTCCACACAAAATCTAGCCGTTACACACAGATTCCCAAACTCGGTGGGATCGAATAGTGAAACTCGGTTAGACCGATTCGGGTCAAAATGTGAACGTTAGAGTTTTTGGTGGGACCGACAAGGTCAACTCGGTGGGACCGATGTGCAGGGGTTAGGGTAAAACCTCAACTCGGTTTGACCGATTACTCAAACTCGGTGAGACCAATTTTGGTAATAAGCAAACAGAGGATTGGTCAAGCAAACTCGGTGGGACCGATTGCACAAACTCGGTGGGACCAATTTTGTTGCAATAGGTCACAGAGAATTTGCAAGCCCATCTCGGTGAGACCGAGATCCCATCGGTGAGACCGAACTTATTAGGGTTTGGCAGTGGCTGTCAAGTGAAACTCGGTGGCGCCGGATAGACAAAGTCGATGGGGCCGAGTTTGACATTTAGGTTTAGGACATATGTGGATGTGAGAAAGTGGCTGAGGGTTTTGGAGCATATCACTAAGCACTTTGAGCAAGCAAGCCATTAAGCAACACCTCATCCCCTTTTAATATTATTGGCTTTCCTATAGACTCAATGTGATCTTGGATCACTAAAATAGAAAATGTAGAGTCTTGAGCTTTTGCCAATATTTGTCCTTAGCATCTTGAAGGGGTTCCACATCCTCTTGTCCATGTCCATGCCACTCCAACGTTGAACTTATCTGAAATATACTAGGTAGAAGTATTAGTCCAACAAGAGATATGTTTCCATGAATTACCAAAATCACCCAGGGAGCACTTGTGCTTTCACCGTGCAATAAAAAATGACCCAAAAATAAAAGTTCTCAGAATGCTCTGAAAATTTAATATGATTTTTTCTGAATATTTAAGAATTTTTGGTGCAAATAATACCAGAGAGAAGTGCACCAAGTGGGCACAACCCACCTGGGCGCGCCAGGACCCCTAGGCGTGCCCTGGTGGGTTGTGGTCCCCACGTGGGCCCCCTCACTTATCTCTCCATCCCACATCATCACCTACCTCCAGAAAAAATCACCATTGCTCTCTATTTTGTGTTCTTCCTCTCAACCCCGCGGATTTCGATCTCTTTGCTCAAAGCTCCATTTCCAAAACTGTTTCGGGGGATTGTTGCTTGGTATGTGACTCTTCCGTGTGTCCAATTAGTTTTTGCTTTAGTGGTTTATATTTTGAATAATTAGCTACTCTTGGTGTTGTTGTAGATGAGCTTGCATGTTGAATTCTTAGAGTTCTAAGTAGTTTGAATGCTTGCTATGGCTTCTATACATCCCTATGAGTAGTTGCTACGAGTCTTGTGAAGTTTTGTTAACAAATTTTTGTGACCCAAAAATTTTCAGAAAATTGTACGCGAATATTACGAACTTATTTGGAAGGAGTTCTTCGAGGAGGAGGTCCTCAGAGGCATCTTCTAGTAGCAGCTCTACTCGTCGGTCTTATGTTGAACCAAGTGAAAGTTCCATGCGAGATGCCGCCACCAAAACATGCTTATGTTCATGCAACAATTATATGGTGAGTGTGGGCATTAAGGAAGAATTTGAGCAATATGTTCACAATGCCGATCTCGGTCCCTACATTTCAAATAAGTGCAACCAACACCTCACTCTCACTGAATCATTTGTCAAAGGATTTAAATTCCATCCCCATGAGTCTAGGGTGTCATTTAAATTGTATGAAAATCCATTTACCATATCTTTGGAGAGATTCGCTCACCACTGCAAAATCCCATTCTAGGGTTAGCTCGATGAACCGCCAAGGTCTGAGTTTGAGATATTCTTGATTAGTCTTTGCTATGGTGAGACTAGAGGGGTGACGCAAGGTAGAATAAAGAGCATTCATTTTCCCGCAATCCAGTACTTCGCATTATTTAATGGAAAATGTATTGTAGGCAAACAATATTGTAGTACACTTTGTGCTCCATACTTGAGCCTCATAGGCACCACTCTCACCAGTGATAAAAGTTATAATCTTGGAGTGATTGTTGCAGGCAAGTTGCAACACAACGCTGGTAGTGGATATTTTTGTGGTGGAATTTATTCCACATGCTTAACAAGAGAGTTGGGTGTTTCACCTTTGCCCTATGATCCTATTTTACCCACGCAGTACCTAGACTTTGATGCTATGAAACGTCGTAATATCCTTAGAGGTGAACCCCATATTTTCACTTATAAATTGTTGTTTAATAAGGACTCTGTGGTGGACACGTATTTGTCTGCTCCTGCTCTCTTTAATGTTCCCAACAGGGGAAGATATTTTGCTCTTGAGAGCGAGGCCCGAGCCCATAATGCAGCGGTTGTGGCCGCACGACAAGCTGAAGCATCCGCACCGAGAGCCTCTGTGAGCTACCACTCTGACCATTATGCAGGCTACTGACTGATTAGCAAGTTAGGCCAAAAGCCTAAGCTTGGGGGATTACGTATTTCCACCAACATTACATTCATGTTCACACATTTCATTCCAGTTGTCGATGTTCACACCTTTTCATTGTACTATCCATGTTAAATTTATTTTCTCGTTTTCTTCTTCTGTGTTTGAAAGCCTTTGAGAAAAATCCAAAAACATATTTCTTGCTTATTTTTTATTTTTCTTCCCAGTTTAAATTGTTGTAGCACTAGAAAGAAAACTCAAAAAGATTTCTTTGTTCTTCTTTCACTTGTTGGGAGTTTTCCCGTGTAAATAGTTTTTCTCATTTTTGCTTTTCCCTTTTTATGTGTTTGCTTACGAAAAAACAAAAACTCCAAAAATATTTCAGTGTGTTTCTCTTGATTTCTTTTCTTTTTATTGAGTCATACCAAGGAGAATACCATGATGAAAATGTTGCGTGGCTCTCATATGCATTATTGTTGATCTGACAAAGAGTCCATATTACCTTGTCTTCCCCTTTTGAATAAAATGTTTGCAGATTCCAGCTTAGTCCACAGCACTCTGATACGTCTCGAACGTATCTATAATTTTTTATTGTCCCATGCCATTATATTATATGTTTTGGATGTTTAATGTGCTTTATTATACACTTTTATATTATTTTTGGGACTAACCTATTAACCGGAGGCCCAGTCCAAATTGTTGTTTTTTGCCTATTTCAGTGTTTCGCAGAAAAGGAATATCAAACGGAATGAAACCTTCGGGAGAGTGATTTTTGGAACAAACGTGATCCAGAGGACTTGGAGTGGACGTCAAGAAAAAAGCGAGGAGGCCACAAGGCAGGGAGGCGCGCCTGCCCCCCTGGGCGCGCCCCCACCCTCATGGGCCCCTCGCAGCTCCACCGACCTACTTCTTCCTCCTATATATACCCATATACCCCAAATACATCCAGGGGCATCATAGATCGGGAGTTCCACCGCCGCAAGCCTCTGTAGCCATGAAAAACCAATCGGGACCCTGTTCCGGCACCCTACCGGAGGGGGGGGATCCCTCACCGGTGGCCATCTTCATCATCCCGGCGCTCTCCATGACGAGCAGGGAGTAGTTCACCCTCGGGGCTGAGGGTCTGTACTAGTAGCTATGTGTTTGATCTCTCTCTCTCTCTCCCGTGTTCTTGATTGGCACGATCTTGATGTATCGCGAGCCTTGCTATTATAGTTGGATCTTATGATGTTTCTCCCCCTCTACTCTCTTGTAATGGATTGAGTTTTCTCTTTGAAGTTATCTTATCGGATTGAGTCTTTAAGGATTTGAAGAACACTTGATGTATGTCTTGCATGTGCTTATCTGTGGTGACAATGGGATATTCGCGTGATCTACTTGATGTTTGTTTTGGTGATCAACTTACGGGTTCAGTGACCATGTGAACTTGTGCATACGGGTTGGCACACGTTTTCGTCTTGACTCTCCGGTAGAAACTTTGGGGCACTCGTTGAAGTACTTTGTGTTGGTTTGAATAGATGGATCTGAGATTGTGTGATGCATATCATATAATCATACCCACGGATACTTGAGCTGACATTGGAGTATCTAGGTGACATTAGGGTTTTGGTTGATTTGTGTCTTAAGGTTTTATTCTAGTACGAACTCTATGATAGATCGAACGGAAAGAATATCTTCGTGTTATTTTACTACGGACTCTTGAATAGATCGATCAGAAAGGATAACTTTGAGGTGGTTTCATACCCTACAATAATCTCTTCGTTTGTTCTCCGCTATTAGTGACTTTGGAGTGACTCTTTGTTGCATGTTGAGGGATAGTTATATGATCCAGTTATGTTATTATTGTTGAGAGAACTTGCACTAGTGAAAGTATGAATCTTAGGCCTTGTTTCCTAGCATTGCAATACCGTTTGTGCTCACTTTTATCATTAGTTACCTTGCTGTTTTTATAATTTCAGATTACAAAAACCTATATCTACCATCCATATTGCACTTGTATCACCATCTCTTCACCGAACTAGTGCACCTATACAATTTACCATTGTATTGGGTGTGTTGGGGACACAAGAGACTCTTTCTTATTTGGTTGCAGGGTTGTTTGAGAGAGACCATCTTCATCCTATGCCTCCCACGGATTGATAAACCTTAGGTCATCCACTTGAGGGAAATTTCCTACTGTCCTACAAACCTCTGCACTTGGAGGCCCAACAATGTCTACAAGAAGAAGGTTGTGTAGTAGACATCACACTCTTGCACTATTATTATTTTCAAATCGTTCGGTCATGCAAGTGAAAGGCAATAACGACGATATTCGATGAACTGGTCTTGGCAGTGAGAAACGGGTGTGAACTCGACTTGTTCTATTTTTGTAAATATATTTAACCTAGTGTCCATGATTCAGCCTATTATGATCAAACATGTTTGCAACGACATTTAGAGATTATAGTTTCTCATGCCATGCATAAGTAGCTAGGAGTTGATAATGATTTATCTTGGATGTCAACATTGCGTTAAAATGATTGTGATGTAGTATGATCATATGGTATCCTCCTCTGAATGTTCGAGTGGCTTGACTTGGCACATGTTCATGCATGTAGTTGAATCAAAACCAACATAGACTCTATGATATTTATGTTCATGGTGTTCATACCCTACTCATGGTAGTATCCAATGTTACTTATGCATAATGCATGTTCATGACCGTTGTTGCTCTCTAGCTGGCCGCTTCTCAACCTATTTGCTAGCCTTCGCCTGTACTAAGTGGGAATTCTGCTCGTGCATCAAAAACCTGAAACCCAAGTTATTCCAGATGAGTCCACCATACCTACCTATATGCAGTATTACCCTACCGTCCTAAGTAAATTTGCATGTGCCACCTCTAAAAACTTCAAATAAATATCCTTTTTGTGTGCTTGGATTGTTCATAGAGAGACAAGAGGTAGTCGATATCTTCCATGCTAAGTGGGTTATTCTCAGGATGAGTGTTTATTCACTCACCATTGCACGAGAAAGGGGCGGTAATAGGGATTCCTAGTCCCAATTGCAAAATAACCTATAAATAATCAAACAAAAACTCCTATGGAGCAATAACCTTTACTTTATCGCTTGGAAACCGCTACTAATTAATGTGTTTAGCATGGAAGATATTGATAACTGATGGTCGCGAAGTAAACAAGAAGGGTGCATGTCTCAAAATTTCATTTACCTCTGTTTTAAAAACTTGAGCTCTGGCACCTCTGCAAATCACTGCTTCCCTATGCGAAGGGACTATCTATTTACTTTTATGTTGTGACATCACCTTCTCAAATAAGCGCGATAACCTGAGAGCACTGCTGTCATGCTTATGCATTGTGTGTAGCTAATGTTGGGTGCATCATGACTGGATCTTTTCTACCATGAATTACAATGTTTAGTCGGTGCTTGAACTTTGGAGGTGCTCTGCATTTATATTTTATGGTCTCAGAAAGGGCTAGCGAGATACCACTATTGTCATATTGTATCATGGTTGTTTTGAAAATGTGTTGCTATTTGAGATGTATTATTATTGCTCGCTAGTTGATTATGTTATTGATATGAGTTATTATAATTTTAAGAGTTACTGTTGACATGGTTAGTTACAATCTTTGCTAAAAACCTGGGTGTTGTTAAGCTTATTTATGGAAACAAGAGCAAAAGAGTTCGTAAATTTTTTTATTTTTCACTTTCAGTTTACCAACTGAATTGCTTGAGGACAAGCAAAGGTTTAAGCTTGGGGGAGTTGATATGTCTTCGCCGTATCTACTTTTCCTAATGCTTTTCCTCTTGTTTTGGACTCTAATTTACATGATTTGAATGAAACTAACCCGGATTGACGCTGTTTTCAGCAGAACTACCATGGTGTTCTTTTTGTGCAAAAAAAAGTTCTCGGAATAGAACGAAACTTTGCGAGGATTTTTTATACAATAAAAGATAATTTCTGGAGCCAAGAACCACCGGAGGGGGCCACCTGGGTGGGCACAACCCACCAGGGCGCGCCACCCCCTCTAGGTGCGCACAACAGGTGGGTTGTTCCCATCTGGTTGCCCCGCAGACCCTGAAACCTACGCTATAAAATCCTATTTTTCTAGAAAAAATTGGGGAGAAAGAATTATCGCGTTTCACGAGACAGAGTCGCTGCCGTATCCTGTTCTTCCTCGGGAGGCTAGATCTGGAGTCCGTTTGGGGCTCCAGAGAGGGGGGTCTTCGATCTTCGTCATCACCAACCCTTCTCCATCGCCAATTCCATGATGCTCCCCACCGGGAGTGAGTAATTCCTTCGTACGCTCGCTGGTCGGTGAGTAGTTGGATGAGATTCATCATGTAATCGAGTTAGTTTTGTTAGGGTTTGATCCGTAGTATCCATTATGTTCTGAGATTGATGTTGCTATGACTTTGCCATGCTTAATGCTTGTCACTTTGGGCCCGGGTGCCATGATTTTAGATCTGAACTGTTTATGTTATCACCATTATATCTATATTCTAGATCCGATCTTGCAAGTTATAGTCCTACTACATGTTATGATCCGGCAACCCCGGAGTGACAATAGTCGGGACCACTCCCGATGATGACCGTAGTTTGAGGAGTTCATGTATTCACCATGTGCTAATGCTTTGTTTCGGTTCTCTATTAAAAGGAGGCCTTAATATCCCTTAGTTTCCAATAGGACCCTGCTGCCACGGGAGGGTAGGACAAAAGATGTCATGCAAGTTCTTTCCATAAGCATGTATGACTATTTACGGAATACATGCCTACATTATATTTATGAACTGGAGCTAGTGTCGTATCGCCCTAGGTTATGACTGACTCATGATGAATATCATCCAACAAATCACCAATCCAATGCCTACGATTTTCCTACGTATTGATCTTGCTAAGTTCCAACTGCTATTGTTACTATTGCACTTGCTACAAAACTAATGCTATCACTGTTGCTGTTACTATTGCTATTGCTACTACTATCAAAACTATCATACTACTTTGCTACTGATCACTTGCTGCAGATAATTAATCTCCAGGTGTGGTTGAGTTGACAACTCAGCTGCTAATACTTGCAAATATTCTTTGGCTCACCTTGTGTCAAATCTATAAATTTTGGTCGAATACTCTACCCTCGAAAACTGTTGCGATCCCCTATACTTGTGGGTTATCAAGTACCGAACGCACGACACCTCTGCGTTCTGCACACGTTCAGCTTAGTGACGTCCCTCACCTTCTTGATCCAGCAAGACGTCGAGGTAGTAGATTAGTTATGTCATCACAATGGCGTGGTGACGGTGATCGTGAAGTGATCTCCGTAGGGCTTCGCATAAGCACTACGAAAATATGATCGGGGGTGTAAACGGTGGAGGGGGGCACCGCACACGGCTAGGCAATTGTCTAGGGTGTGCTACGAGCCCACCTCCTCATATATATAGGTGGGAGGGAGAGGGGAGAGGCCAAGGGGTGTCCCAAGTAGGTTTGAAATCCTACTTGGGCTCCTGCCCTTGGCCGCCCCCCTGCCATATTTGTCGGAGGGGGAAGGAAAGAAGGGGGGAGAGTGAAGGAAGGGGGAATCCTATTCCCCTCTTTCCTTTCCCTTCCCCTCTTTCTTTCTCCTCCTAGGCCGGCCCATATGGGGGGCACCAGCCCCTTGTGGCTTGTGCGTTTCCCCTCTTGGCCCATATCTTTTGCCGGGGGTGCCCGGAACCCCTTCCGGTGACCCGATAAGTACCTGGTACCTCCCGAAACACTTCCGATGTCCGAATACCATTGTCCTATATATAAATATTTACCTCTCAACCATTTTGAGACTCCTCGTCATTTCCGTGATCTCATCCGGGACTCCGAACAACATTTGGTCACCAAATCACATAACTCATATAATACTATATCGTCATCGAACGTTAAGCGTGCGGACCCTACGGGTTTGAGAACTATGTAGACATGACCGAGACACCTCTCTGGTCAATATGCAATAGCGGAACCTGGATGCCCATATTGGCTCCTACATATTCTACAAAGATCTTTATCGGTCAAACCGTTATGACAACATAGGTAATTCCCTTTGTCCATCGGTATGTTACTTGCCCGAGATTCGATCGTTCGTATCTCTATACCTAGTTCAATCTCGTTACCGGCAAGTCTCTTTACTCGTTGCGTAATACATCACCTTGTGACTAACTCCTTAGTCATTTGCTTGCAATCTTATGATGTGTATTACCGAGAGGGCCCAGAGATACCTCTCCGATACTCCGAGTGACAAATCCTAATCTCGATCTATGCCAACTCAACAAACACCTTCGGAGATACCTGTAGAGCATCTTTATGATCACCTAGTTGCATTGTGATGTTTGATAACACACAAGGTATTCCTTCGGTATCCGAGATTTGCATAATCTCATAGTCGAAGGAATAAGTATTTGACAGGAAGATAGCAATAGCAATAAACTGACGATCATTATGCTAAGCTAACGGGTGGGTCTTGTCCACCACATCATTCTCCTAATGATGTGATCCTACTATCAAATGACAACACATGTCCATGGTTAGGAAACCTTAACCATCTTTGATCAACGAGCTAGTCTAGTAGAGGCTTACTAGGGACACGTATTCGTTTATGTATTCACACATGTATTTAAGTTTCCGATCAATACAATTCTAGCATGAATAATAAATCTTTATCATGAATAAGGAAATATAAAATAGCCACTTTATTATTGCCTCTAGGACATATTTCCTTCAAATTTCCCAACAGTAATTTATTTATCTGTCGTATGCTTTTTGTTCGAGAGAGAAGCCTCTAGTGAAGACTATGGCCACCTTTATCATATATTAAATCCAGAAATACCTTGCTGCAATTTATTTAACATTCTTTTATTTTGTGTTTTTGTTTATCTATCTACCATTATCGGACTTGATCCTTGCAATTAACCGCCGAGGGGATTGACAACCCCCTTGATCGCGTTGGGTGCAAGTATTTGTTCTTTTGTGTGTAGGTGTTGTTCATGAGGTCTTGTGTGATTCTCCTACTGGATTAATAACCTTGATTCTTAACTGAGGGAAATACTTATCTCTAATGTACTGCATCATCCTCTCCTCTTTGAGGAAATCCCAACGCAGCTCACAAGTAGCACACCCCATCCCTAGAATAATAGTCATTGAACTCAGTCCACGGTTACAGGATAACAAAAGAGCAGAGGCAGCAAGGTCAGGACTCATGCACTGACATCTATGTGACACGCACGTGATTCCATGGTTCCCTTGACTTTCTCATATCTTCGCATGAGAGATCGGTGAAAGGCTACAATGCACAATAGGGTTGGGAGGGTTAGCGATATGGAGTTGTATGTGTCCACATTGGGCATATATGAATTTACTCCAGGGTCATTATTTGTCGAGCTGCCTCGAGAGTATCCTATGATAGGAAGTTAATGTTGTCCCTCCTAGCTCGTGTATCCAAGATGTATATGCGATTTTGTATCATTTAGTATCACATCCATATTCACTTAATTCATATATTAATTGTGAATCTTACAACGTCAACGAACCATGTTGACATCATCCTCGCTTGTCGCTCGGTCGAAAAATCCGTGTCTTTCCATTTGGCTAGAGAACTCCAAACGTTAGTAACCCTAATAGATTATCGCTATGAAAGGAGAGTTTCAGCCAAACATGTGAGAATTGTCAGAAACAACCAACCATGTTTTTTGGAATCTCGCCTTGTCTTGCCTCCAAGTCTATTCCTCATCTTGTCGCGTTGCAGTTCCTAAGCTCCCATTAACTTTCCCATGTAATCCAACATTATAGACTAGATGTCACAACATGTCATCCACCTTGATTTCCTTATGTAGACATGTTGTCACCTTTTTGTCCATCTCCACACTTAGTGTTAAGAACCAGGTGGAACGAGATGATAACAAGGACCAAGGACAAAATTCATAATATCAAAGATGTCACTTCAATGATAATGCATTGCTATTTCAATTTCATCAAAATCTAAGAATCCAATGAGAAATCCAACGCCGAGATGTCAGCCTAGGTCTCTGTCGACCCAATGCCAGGTTAAGGTAGTCTGAGCACAGGACACTTGTAGTACATTCAACACGAGTGTGGTATAGGTTCAGATCTCCTATCTATATAGATAATGGTGAAGTTACGAAACAAAAACATGCAAATTCTCATATTAGTCTACAACGTATGTTCTAGAAACAATTGTACGTTGTTTCAATTTGATCCTCTATGTAGTTATAAGTTCTAACTTGAGCCCTTTGTTCCCAATGTTTCCTCTCCACATGTTAGAAATAACATTTGTACTGAATTAGCAAGCATTTTTTAAGATTATACTATATCATTTCTATGGTTTTCAAATTAGTAATCTAGTAATTGTCCCATCTTTATGAATCATAGTCATTAATACTGCCATATTTACATCATCCACGGAAAGCCACATCTAGTTGTTAGATGCATATATGCCCTCATCGCATGAAAGTTGTGCACGGACAACTTAAAAAGCGCACGTGTATCCAGTTTTTGGATTTGACATATGCATGAATATCTTCTGCAAATGCGGAAATCTGTAGGAGCGCACGTGTACTTTGCTAGTGAATGGTTTACTAAAATTACCGGCAAATCAAGAGGATAATTCTTCTTCTTAGTCTTGAAGATAAGGATGGAACAATAGGGGTTTTGTGTTTTCATTATTGTCAACAAATAAAAACACATTATACTTGAAAAATCAAGTTTATCATAGTTTTTTTTTTGCGGGAAAATTTTCGATCTATTCATTTTCAATCATGGCAGTACAACAAATACCAGAAATAATAGAAATCACATCCAGATCCGTAGACCACCTAACGACAACTACCAGCACTGAAGCGAGCCGAAGGCGCGCCGCCGTCATCGCCCCTCCATCACCGGAGTCTGGCACAACTTGTTGTAGTAGACAGTCGGAAGTCGTCGTGCTAAGGCCCCGTAGGACCAGCGCACCAGAACAGCAACCGCCGCAGATGAAGAATAACGTAGATCAGAAAAATCCAATCCGAAGACACACGAACGTAGACGAACAACGACGAGATCCGAGCAAATCCACCAAAGATAGATCCGCCGGAAACACACCTCCACACACCCACCAACGATGCTAGACGCATCGTCGGAACGGGGGCTAGGCGGGGAGACCTTTATTTCACCTTCAGGGAGCCGCTGCCGTCTCGTCTTCCTGAGCAGGACACAAACCCTAGCAAAACCATTAAAAACGGAGCCCTCCCGCCGACCCTTGCCGAGATCCACTGCGCCCCCATGGCCCTAAGGCCATCGCAGAGGAGGCAGACCTGCAGCGGTGGCAGCGGGAGGCAAAAACCCTAGCTTTTTGTGGAGGAGGAGGAGGCGGCGGCTACAAAGGACGACAAGTTTATCATAGTTGCGTTAGGCCAATGTAAAATTTGCGCATAAAACGCGCACACATATGCCCATACCTACGCATACACGCGCATATATCATGTTTGAGACATCATTGCACTGAAAGAACCATGTGTATTTCATTCGCACACAAAAAACATGCGTATTTTTTGCGGGTGAAATGAAACTTCAACTTTTACTTTTGTACCACACCTGCGCAAGATGCGTAGCACTACAACTAGCTGGTGTGCTCGACACACATAGTGAGGAGCCAACAACAGTCAACGCGTGAGACATCATCCTCGTAATGTTATGGTCATGCCTCGCGATTCGCGAAGTCACCATCGGGAGAACTACTACTAAAACAACATGATAATCCACGTTTGAGGATTGATATACTATTGCATTTACTATCGGTCAAATCCACCACTAAATATGACCGTATCTGCATCACGAAATTGATTTACCGATATGTACCTCCGTATTGACCATTCATAGAGTAAACAAAATTTTCCAAAAAATCTTCCAGATCTCCACCTTTAGCACCAGCACTAGGGACCCAAATCTTCTGACCCCTCGCAGGTAAATACTAATCACGGCCTTATCTAATCGATAGATAAGCCATCATCACGCTCTCCAGAGAGTCAATTGATGAACCATCACAACTTTCCTATCAGGATTAGACACCGCCCCCTCACATGTCAGAAAGATACATACAGTAAACGTTGTCTCAAGAGAGAGAGAGAGAGAGAGAGAGAGAGAGAGAGAGAGAGAGAGAGAGAGAGAAAACAGTAAACGGGTGAGAAACAATTT